>NW_022995038.1:7500-35000 GCF_011004845.1 Esox lucius
AGGTCAGTTGGCCCCTTTGGGTAAACACTACAGTAAACATTATGGCAGGAAGGATAAGGTGGGGGAAGATAGCATTTGACTTGTGTGACAGAACAAATGGAATGTGTTTGATTGACATGAGACAGATGGCAGCATCTTACCACACCCCTTTTTCCTATGTGATATATACGGTTGAATAAGCTATATTGAGTTAGAGACTCCGCAGACGATTATGTGTGTGTAAGCGGTTGACGCGTCTCTCATAATAGTCTCTGTGCATAATAATTAATAAAACTGTTATAATGTACAAAGAGAACTTTGTCTCTGTGTCCCTTACTCCGAGTGTCGATACATGGAATTACCATCACATGCACCATGTCACAAAGCTCGAATCATTTCAAATTGGTTTCTTGAACATGACAATGAGTTCGCTGTACTGAAATGGCCCCCACGGTCACCAGATCTCAACCCAATAGAGCACTCTTCTTTACAAAAGCTCTCCAAATCTGTCAGATTGTAAGGACATCTCCTGTGCACAGCCCTCTTCAGATCAGCCCACAATGTTCAGCTGGATTCAGGTCTGGGCTCTGTCTAGGCCATTCCAAAACGTAAATTTCCTTCTGGTGCAGCCATGCTTGTGTGGATTTGGATGTGTGCTTTGGGTCGTTGTTGTGCTGAAAAGTGAACTTCATCTTTCTAACGGACGCCTGAAGGTTTTGTGCCAAAATTGCCTGGTATTTGTAACTGTTCATAATTTCCTCCACCCTGACTAAGGCCCTGGTTCCAGCTGAAGGAAAACAGCCCCAAAGCATGATGCTGCCACCACCATGCTTCACTGTGGGTATGGTGTTCTTTGGGTGATGTGCAGTGTTGTTTTTGCGCCAAACATACCTTTTGGAATTATGGCCAAAAAGTTCAACCTTGGTTTCATCAGACCAGTTTTTGCAAACTTCAGCCAGGCTTTGATGTTTTTCTTTGTAAGAAAAGGCTTCCGTCTTGCCACCCTACCCCATAGCTCATTCATATGAAGAATATGGGAGATTGTTGTCACATGTAGCACACAGCCAGTACTAGCCAGACATTCCTGCACTTCCTTTACTGTTGCTGTAGGCCTCTTGGAAGCCTGCCTGACCAGGTTTCTTCTTGTCTTTTCATCAATTTTGGAGGGACGTCCAGTTCTTGGCTTCACTGTGTTCCATGGTATATCTAATTCTTTGGAAATTCTTTTGTACCTTTCTCCTGACTGATATCTTTCAACAATGACATCCCTCAGATGATTTGGAAGCACCCTGGGGACCATGGCTTTTGATCTGAGATGCAACAAAGAAAATGTCAGGAAAATCCTACTAGAACAGCTGAACTTTGTTTGTGATTAATCAGAGTCACTTTAAATGATGGTAGGTGTGTAATGACTTCTATTTAACATGAGTTTGAATGTGATTGGTTATTTCTGAACGCAGCCACATCCCCAGTTATAAGTGGGTCTGCACACTTATGCAACCAGGTTATTGTAAGGTTTTTATTTGACATTTTTCACCCTCAAAGATTTCAGATGGTTTTTCAATTGAATTGTTCACATTATAGATCACATTAAAAGTGGAAAAAGTTTTGACTTGATTTATCTTCGTCTCATTCTTTTACACCATAAAGACCTGGGATTTTAACAAGGGTGTGTAGACTTTTTATATCCACTGTATATTGTTTATTTTCAATTAAAAAAAGATATAATCTGAAATTTTGGTAAAACTACAGGTAAATAAAAAAAAAATGTTTTTAAGTATCAATCACTCAGCAATGATTCACCAATCCATCAGTCAGGTGGTCGGTCGGTTGGTCAATCTGTCAGCCAATCCGTCAGTCAGGTGGTCAGTCGGTTTGTCAATCTGTCAGCCAATCCGTCAGTCAGGTGGTCAGTCGGTTTGTCAATCTGTCAGCCAATCCGTCAGTCAGTTGGTTAGTTGGTTGGTCAATCTGTTATACAGTCAATCAGGCACACACATGCGCATGGACACACGCACATACAGAAACTGGTAGATGCTACATTCCAAAGTGGGCAATAACTCTGCCCATTCGTTGATGACAATTGCTGTTTCCTAGTAACCGTAACCTTGCAGTAATCCCCTTTTTGTATTTTTTCCATGGAAACACAAGAGAATTAATTAATAACACACATCTCTCCTCTGTCTCTCTCTGTCTCCCTGTCTCCAACTTCATCGTTCCATAGTTCTAATCCAAGTTCCAGTGTTAGGGTTCAACTACTCTGTCTGCTTGACGAGAAGAATACCTGTATTATTGATGACATAATTCGAGCCCTGGAGGACAGCCAATCTGCACGCTTTGCCAACCTTTCTTCCCATCCTCTGCGCTATCCAATCACACGTCTTGCTGATGGGCGGATGGCCTACATTGGCCACCAGTTAGGAGGAGTGCGTATTCTGTATTTTCATTATACATTCTTTCAAAAAATGTTACACTTACATTGTAGTTATTTAGCAGACGCTCTTACACAGAGGTGAAAGAACCACACAACTTTATAATGAGTGAGTTCTAATTAATTATCAGTGCTGGAAATAGCACCATACAAATAATAAGCATAATAAACATAAAAAGAAAATTTTTCAAAAGACAACATAGGTGGTTAGAGTGGAACTATTGTAGGTCTATAAAAAGGTATGTTTTCAGATGTTCTCTGAAAATAGGCAGAGACTCTGCTATGCTAACCTCCAGGTAAGGGCCAGCACTACTTTGTTGGACAAAAATGAATAGGCATGCATTGTACATGACGCTCTACACTACACAAAAAAAAAGCTGCATGTTTGGCGGCAGGAGGCTAGTATTACTAACTTGGTGTACAGGCCCTCCTGCCACAACTGCAGTTCATGAAAATTCCACTAGAGGACTTCTCGCTCCACCGAACTCAAACTGGAGGTGAATCAGGGTTTCTAGAGTTGGGCAGCTGAGGTGACCGTCGTTTATATTGCCCGTGTACAGTTGTACTGCCCAATTGTACGCCCAATGGGTCTGCCCATTCTATTCGGTCCTGGACCCCCGAAGTCAAAAATTTTGACATTTACTAGGCAAATGTACAAATTATACCGCCCAATTGTACATCTTATGAGAACACCCATAGACTTCGGTCAGAGAACCCTGGAGTCAAAATTTTGACTTTTACTAGGCAAATGTACAAATTATACCGCCCAAATGTACATCCTATTAAAACATCCATAGACTTCGGTCAGATGACCCTGGAGTCAAAATTTTGACTTTTACTAGGCAAATGTACAAATTATACCGCCCAAATGTACATCCTATTAAAACACCCATAGACTTCGGTCAGATGACCCCGGAGTCAAAATTTTGACTTTTACTAGGCAAATGTACAAGTTATACTGCCCAATTGTACAACATATCAGACCACCCGTATGCTGTTGTCCGAGACCCCCAAAGTCAAAATTTTGACTTTTACTAGGCAAATGTACAAGTTATACTGCCCAATTGTACAACATATCAGACCACCCATATGCTGTTGTCCGAGACCCCCAAAGTCAAAATTTTGACTTTTACTAGGCAAATGTACATGTTATACTGCCCAATTGTACAACTAATGAGACTACCCATACGCTTTGCTCCGAGACCCCCGGAGTCAACATTTTTACATTTACTGTGCAAATGTACCTATAATACTTCTCAATTGTATGCCCGATGGGATCACCCATAATACTCTTCACTCCATACTCCCCCATTCCAAATTATGACATTTACTGGGCAAATGTACTTAGAATACTTCCCAATTGTACACCCAATGAAATTACCCCATAATACACCTCACTCCATATTCCCCCAGTCCATATATTGACATTTACTGGACAAATGTACTCATAGTACGTACCAGTAGTACTCCCAATTGAATTACCCCATTTTACACTTCACTCCATACTCCCCCAGTCCAAATTTTGACATATACTGGGTAAATGTACTTATAATACTGCCCAATTGTACATTTGAAGGAGACATCTTAAAGACATGGGAGTTGGATTTTCCAAGTGTACATCAAGAAACAAATGTGTTGCACATTATTATTAAGCATTTTAAGCCTTTTCTACATTGTACAATTGGGCAGTATTTCCTTCCCATTCATTTACATTGCAAATGTACACGAGTCAGTAAGGATAAGTCCTGTACATTTGCAATGTATTTGAATGGGTAGGAAATACTGCCCAACTGTACATGAGAAGGAGACAGTCTGGACAGGGTGCAGAGTGATAAAGGAGGCACTGTGTCATAGAGGGAGGCATGGACTGACGGAAGAGGGGTAGAGAGAGATATTGGAGGCACAGGGTCATAGAGGAGGTGTGGAATGATGGAGGTGGTCCCCATGGATATAGGAGGCGCAGTGTTATTGAGGAGGCATGGACTGATGGAGGGGTGGAGATCAGGAGGATGGGCAGAGTGATATAGTAGGCGCATGGTCATAGAGGAGGTGCGGTATGGTGGGGAGATCAGGAGGAGGTGTGTAGTGCTATAGGAAGAGCGGAGTCGCAGAATGATGGAGGACTAATGAAGTGATGGATGAGGGGCAGAGGCGAGCAGCAATAGAGGTGTAGACAAGAGGTAGAGTAGATGAAGAGCAAAGTTAGAGTTCCCCTGATGCACCACATCGAAAATGGCTTGTCTGTGAGGGATAAAGGTCAAAATAGGTCACCCAATGGATTCCATTGGGCGAAACAGCTTTGGGGGACGGGGTCACACATGACATCTGGTGGACGCAGGACGAGGCCACCCTGTGATGAACATATCCGAAGGACAGCTCTTTACGACACTCGGAAACACTTTAAAGGCTGTGTTGAGTAGCCAATGTATTGTCAATGGGATGACCTGTAACACATTTCGGGGGTCAGAGGTGACTTCCTGTGGACGCAGGAGGCTACAGATCGTACCAGGTAGACTAGGCCCACCCCCGATGAACATATCCGAAGCACAGCTCTTTACGACACTCGGAAACCCGTTAAAGCTTGAGGTGAAATTTGAGGAGTAGGCAATGTATTGTCAATGGGAGAGAGCAAAGTGTACAATTGCTGAATACAAATTGAACAATTGCAGAATGAAAAACTGCACACAGCTGGCATAACTGTGTGGATGATTCATCACCCCATTCCCCCGATGGAGCACGTCGAAAACGGTGTGTCTATGAGCGTCCTACGGGCCGCAATATGTCAAAAACACATAAATCACTACTACACAGGATGTGTTTCGGGCCTTGTTTACGTCCAGGGCCTGCGTAATACATTGCCAGTGGCAATGTATTACACAGCAAATGTACAGTCCAAGAAAAACACAACAAGAGTACACCGTCCACAAGCAATGTTCATAAAAGGGGAGAACATACCTCATACCTGTTAGGGGTTCCCCTCTGTGCATTGCAAATGTACAGGAGTTCCCTTAACTGACTCTTGTACATTTGCAATGTAAATGAATGGGTAGGAAATACTGCCCAATTGTACATTGAAGAAAAGCCTTAAAATGCATAATAATAATGTGCAACACATTTGTTTTTTGTTGTACACTTGGAAAATCCAACTCCCATGTCTTTAAGATGTCTCCTTCAAATGTACAATTGGGCAGTATTTCCTACCCATTCATTTACATTGCAAATGTACACGAGTCAGTAAGGACATGTCCTGTACATTTGCAATGTAAATGAATGGGTAGGAAATACTGCCCAATTGTACATTGAAGAAAAGCCTAAAAATGCATAATAATAATGTGCAATACATTTGTTTTTTGTTGTACACTTGGAAAATCCAACTCCCATGTCTTTAAGATGTCTCCTTCAAATGTACAATTGGGCAGTATTTCCTACCCATTCATTTACATTGCAAATGTACACGAGTCAGTAAGGACATGTCCTGTACATTTGCAATGTAAATGAATGGGTAGGAAATACTGCCCAATTGTACATTGAAGAAAAGCCTTCAAATGCATAATAATAATGTGCAACACATTTGTTTTTTGTTGTACACTTGGAAAATCCAACTCCCATGTCTTTAAGATGTCTCCTTCAAATGTACAATTGGGCAGTATTTCCTACCCATTCATTTACATTGCAAATGTACACGAGTAGGTAAGGACATGTCCTGTACATTTGCAATGTAAATGAATGGGTAGGAAATACTGCCCAATTGTACATTGATGAAAAGCCTAAAAATGCATAATAATAATGTGCAATACATTTGTTTTTTGTTGTACACTTGGAAAATCCAACTCCCATGTCTTTAAGATGTCTCCTTCAAATGTACAATTGGGCAGTATTTCCTACCCATTCATTTACATTGCAAATGTACACGAGTCAGTAAGGACATGTCCTGTACATTTGCAATGTAAATGAATGGGTAGGAAATACTGCCCAATTGTACATTGAAGAAAAGGCTTAAAATGCTTAATAATAATGTGCAACACATTTGTTTCTTGATGTACACTTGGAAAATCCAACTCCCATGCCTTTAAGATGTTTCCTTCAAATGTACAATTGGGCAGTATTTCCTACCCATTCATTTACATTGCAAATGTACACGAGTAGGTAAGGACATGTCCTGTACATTTGCAATGTAAATGAATGGGTAGGAAATACTGCCCAATTGTACATTGAAGAAAAGCCTTAAAATGCATAATAATAATGTGCAACACATTTGTTTCTTGATGTACACTTGGAAAATCCAACTCCCATGTCTTTAAGATGTTTCCTTCAAATGTACAATTGGGCAGTATTTCCTACCCATTCATTTACATTGCAAATGTACACGAGTAGGTAAGGACATGTCCTGTACATTTGCAATGTAAATGAATGGGTAGGAAATACTGCCCAATTGTACATTGAAGAAAAGCCTTAAAATGCTTAATAATAATGTGCAACACGTTTGTTTCTTGATGTACACTTGGAAAATCCAACTCCCATGCCTTTAAGATGTTTCCTTCAAATGTACAATTGGGCAGTATTTCCTACCCATTCATTTACATTGCAAATGTACACGAGTAGGTAAGGACATGTCCTGTACATTTGCAATGTAAATGAATGGGTAGGAAATACTGCCCAATTGTACATTGAAGAAAAGCCTTAAAATGCATAATAATAATGTGCAACACATTTGTTTCTTGATGTACACTTGGAAAATCCAACTCCCATGCCTTTAAGATGTTTCCTTCAAATGTACAATTGGGCAGTATTTCCTACCCATTCATTTACATTGCAAATGTACAGGAGTAGGTAAGGACATGTCCTGTACATTTGCAATGTAAATGAATGGGTAGGAAATACTGCCCAATTGTACATTGAAGAAAAGCCTTAAAATGCATAATAATAATGTGCAACACATTTGTTTCTTGATGTACACTTGGAAAATCCAACTCCCATGTCTTTAAGATGTTTCCTTCAAATGTACAATTGGGCAGTATTTCCTACCCATTCATTTACATTGCAAATGTACACGAGTAGGTAAGGACATGTCCTGTACATTTGCAATGTAAATGAATGGGTAGGAAATACTGCCCAATTGTACATTGAAGAAAAGCCTTAAAATGCATAATAATAATGTGCAACACATTTGTTTCTTGATGTACACTTGGAAAATCCAACTCCCATGCCTTTAAGATGTTTCCTTCAAATGTACAATTGGGCAGTATTTCCTACCCATTCATTTACATTGCAAATGTACACGAGTAGGTAAGGACATGTCCTGTACATTTGCAATGTAAATGAATGGGTAGGAAATACTGCCCAATTGTACATTGAAGAAAAGCCTTAAAATGCATAATAATAATGTGCAACACATTTGTTTCTTGATGTACACTTGGAAAATCCAACTCCCATGTCTTTAAGATGTTTCCTTCAAATGTACAATTGGGCAGTATTTCCTACCCATTCATTTACATTGCAAATGTACACGAGTAGGTAAGGACATGTCCTGTACATTTGCAATGTAAATGAATGGGTAGGAAATACTGCCCAATTGTACATTGAAGAAAAGGCTTAAAATGCTATAATAATAATGTGCAACACATTTGTTTCTTGATGTACACTTGGAAAATTCAACTCCCATGCCTTTAAGATGTTTCCTTCAAATGTACAATTGGGCAGTATTTCCTACCCATTCATTTACATTGCAAATGTACAGGAGTAGGTAAGGACATGTCCTGTACATTTGCAATGTAAATGAATGGGTAGGAAATACTGCCCAATTGTACATTGAAGAAAAGCCTTAAAATGCATAATAATAATGTGCAACACGTTTGTTTCTTGATGTACACTTGGAAAATCCAACTCCCATGTCTTTAAGATGTTTCCTTCAAATGTACAATTGGGCAGTATTTCCTACCCATTCATTTACATTGCAAATGTACACGAGTAGGTAAGGACATGTCCTGTACATTTGCAATGTAAATGAATGGGTAGGAAATACTGCCCAATTGTACATTGAAGAAAAGGCTTAAAATGCTTAATAATAATAATGTGCAACACATTTGTTTCTTGATGTACACTTGGAAAATTCAACTCCCATGCCTTTAAGATGTTTCCTTCAAATGTACAATTGGGCAGTATTTCCTACCCATTCATTTACATTGCAAATGTACAGGAGTTGGCCTACCTGAGTTTTTTTCTATGTAAATTTGTCCTGTTAATGTCAAGAAATGGACAGGGGAAGTATGTACAAATGTGTTCTATGGGGTAATCCCATTAGGTGCACAATTGGGAAGTATTCTAAGTACATTTGCCCAGTACATTTCAAAATTTGGACAGGGGGAGTATGGAGTGAAGTGTATTATGGGTATTTCCATTGGGCATACAATTGGGAAGTATTGCATGTACATTTGCCCAGTAATAATCACAAATTTTGACTGGGGAAGTATGTCCTGATGTGTATTATGGGGAATCCCATTGGGCGTACAATTGAGAAGTATTGCGTGTACATTTGCCCAGTAAATTACAAATTTTGACCGGGGGAGTATGTCCTAATGTGTAGTATGGGGAATCCCATTGGGCGTACAATTGGGAAGTATTGCGTGTACATTTGCCCAGTAGTCCCAGGTGCCCAGAGCCCAAAGTGCTACCCAGGTAGGGGGACCAGAGGCTGGGAGAGGGGAACCAGAGGAAGGGCAATCTCCATGACTCCTGTAGCCAGGAAATTGGGTGTACAAATTGGAAGTAAATCATGTACATTTGCCCAGTAAAACAGAGTGTGGGTAACCAGGTGCCCAGAACATTTTCGGAAATCAGGCTAAGTCCAGAGTTTGGGTAACCATGTGCCCAAAACATTTTCGGAAATCAGACTAAGTCCAGAGTGTGGGTTACCAGGTGCCCAAAAAAAATTCTAAAATAAGACCAAGTCCAGAGGGTTCACTGGTGACCAAAAACTTTTCGGAAATCAGACTAAGTCCAGAGGGTTCCCAAGTGCCCAAAAGTGGATTTGTGTTACCTGGTGTCCATTTTTCCTGGGGCCGTGGCTATCTTGGTTTAGTCAGTGGAGGGTGCTTAAGAGAGGGTACTCTGGCCCTCAGGGAGCACCAGGTTATGGAGGTGGGCAGGCCCAGGCTGTTTGAGCCCAGAATGCTGCCCAGGAAGGGGAACAGAGGCTGGGAGAGAGGGGGACCAGAGGGACAGAGGTGGACCAGAGGCTGCGAGAGGGGGACCAGAGGAAGGGCAATCTCCAAGACTCCTGTAGCCTGGGGAATGGGTGTACAAATTGGAAGTAAATCATGTACATTTGCCCAGTAAATGAAAAATTTGGAATGGGGGAGTATGGAGTGAAGTGTATTATGGATAATTCCATTGGGCTTACAATTGAGAAGTATAGCATGTACATTTGCCCAGTAAATATCAACATTTTGACAAGGGGATTATGAAGTGAAGTGCATTATGTGTAATTCCATTGGGTGTACATTTGCAATGTACTACACTGCATATGGACAGTAGTCATACCATGTAACCGGATATCTATTTCAATGTTTCTGGATGTTCCCATGTAATGAGAAACATCCTGTGTAGCAGTGATTATAGTGTAAACATCCAAATCTGCAATTGGGGGAGTTTAGACCGAAGTGTATGGGTAATTCCATTGGGTGTACATTTGCAATGTATTACACAGCCACCGGCAATGTAATACACTGGATATGTACATTTGCCCAGTAAATATCAAAATTTGGACTGGGGGAGTATGGAGTGAAGTGTATTATGGGTAATTCCATTGGGCGTACATTTGGCAAGTATATTATGTACATTTGCCAAGTATTGTTCAAAAATTGGACTGGGGGAGTATGTTCCTATGTGTTCTATTAATAATCCAATTTTGTGTACATTTGCAATGTATTACACTGCCACCGGCAATTTAATACACTGGATATGTACATTTGCCCAGTAAATTTGAAAATTTGGACTGGGGGAGTATGGAGTGAAGTGTATTATGGTTATTATCATTGGGTGGTACTTTTGGCAAGTATTGCTATGTACATTTGCCAGTATTGTTCAAAATTTGGACTGGGGGAGTATGTTCCCATGTGTTCTATTGATAATCCAATTTTGTGTACATTTGCAATGTATTACACTGCCACCGGCAATGTAATACACTGAAAATGTACATTTGCCCAGTAAATTTGAAAATTTGGACTGGGGGAAGTATGGAGTGAAGTGTATTATGGGTAATTCCATTGGGTGGTCTTTTGGCAAGTATAGCTTGTACATTTGCCATGTATTGTTCAAAATTTGGACTGGGGGAGTATGTTCCCATGTGTTCTATTGATAATCCAATTTTGTGTACATTTGCAATGTATTACACAGCCACCGGCAATGTAATACACTGGATATGTACATTTGCCCAGTAAATTTCAAAATTTGGACTGGGGGAGTATGGAGTGAAGTGTATTATGGGTAATTCCATTAGGCGTACATTTGGCAAGTATATTATGTACATTTGCCAAGTATTGTTCAAAATTTGGACTGGGGGAGTATGTGTACATTTGCAATGTATTACACTGCCACCGGCATATGGACAGTTGTCATACCATGTATCTGGTTATCTATTTCACTGTTTCTGGATGTACCCCTGTACTGAGAAACATCCTGTGTAGCAGTGATTGTAGTGTAAACCTCCAAATTTGCACTTGGGGGAGTTTGGACCTAAGTGTATGGGTAATCCCATTGGGCGTACAATTGGGAAGTACAGCATGTACATTTGCCCAGTATTGTTCAAAATATGGACTGGGGGAGTATGTTCCCATGTGTTCTATTGAAAATCCCATTGGGCGTACAATTGGGAAGTATCGCGTGTACATTTGGCCAGTATTTTACAAATTTGGACCGGGGGAGCATGTTCCCATGTGTTCTATTGATAATCCCATTGTGCGTACAATTGGGAAGTATTACATGTACATTTGCCCAGTAAATTACAAAATTGGACCGGGGGAGTATGTCCTAATATGTAGTATGGGGAATCCCATTGGGCGTACAATTGGAAAGTATCGCGTGTACATTTGGCAAGTAAATTACAAATTTCGACCGGTGGGAGTATGCACTGATGTGTATTATGGGGATTCCCATTGGGCGTACAATTGAGAAGTATCGCGTGTACATTTGGCCAGTATTTTACAAATTTGGACCCTTGGAGCATGTACTGACGCGTATCATGGGGAATCCCATCGGGCGTACATTTGCAATGTATTACATTGGCGCCGGCAATGCATTGCGCGGCTCAGGCCGGCGTACATTTGCCACGCAATCCCGGCATTAGGCTAGTACGGTCGCATGCCACCTGGTGGAATTGTCCGGTAGCGCGGTTTTTGGCACTTTTCGGGAAAAAAATCATATCTCGGGCCCCGGGGGCCCCAGAGACGCGCCGTTTCGACTTTGGCGGACTGGAAGACCGTACGGATTTTACCAGGGGGGCGGCCTATTTTTAGGGCGAAAAAAAGGGGGGGTACACCAAGTACGGGAGGCTAGTATTTTTTCAGGCCTTTTGCGCGGCTGGCGCCGACGACGTCCCTTCGTGTAGGTAAGTGCTTTTCCACCATAGTGGTACACAGACTGACCAAGCTCCTACATTGTTCCCCGAACATGGAGGGTTGTGGTTTGTTGAAGTTCCTGCTGAGATAAGGCACAATGTCGATCATCACAGCTCCTTTACCGATCAGGAGATCCTGCCATTCTGTCATGTACACGGGTAACAGCTTTATGTCTAACACGGCCTTAAGTGTCAGAAAGATTTGCATCAGGAACACGTAAACAGAATTTGGCGAATCTGAAATGTTCCAGCGTGACACTTGCTTGCATTCTTCGAACAACTGCACGTACTGGAACATGAGCGTATCATTGCGCTTAGAGCACTTACACAATCCGTGCCGGGGACCAGCGAATATGAGAGGGTACATTCGAGTCATGCTTTGTGACAGGAGGATCACGTTTTCTTTGAAACGTGCTATCTCCTTCTCGTTGTGACTCTTGAGAATGATGATGTTTGTAGATATCTCCCCATCCATCTTCTTGCCTCGCACAGTCACCGTACCACACGGCTCGTCCACGGGTCCCCGGTCTGGCTCTGTGCTCGATTCGACACTAGCAGCGATATCCTTCCCTTGTGTGTCATCGTGGATTAAGCTGCCCACTCCAGATTCGACACTTGCAGCGATATCGTTCCCTTGTGCGTCATCTCCGATTAGGCTGCCCACTCCGGATGCTAGCTGCGTATGGCTGGTGTGTTGAACCATATTCAAAATATCGCTTAACGAACACATGTCTGAACCATGACCCTCGATTATCCCTCTACGTATATCGCTGCATGTCAACGCAGGGAGCGGGTTTTCGTCCAAAGCCAACTCATGCGCATCGTACAGGCACGCATCTATAGTCTCAGAAATGTGGCTGAACGTACTTTCCATGCCATCAGGTTCGTTGAGTATAAGGGACGGAAGCTCCTCTTCCCGTTCGATTCTCTGTGTCACATCGTAGACCACGGCTCCAGGAGTAACCATACATTGTTGACCTCGGACCACGATAGTCTCATTGTCGTCCGGATTTTCTACTTGTAACCCCGGGGCCTTTTTTGCGTGTATCACCTCAGCCGGGTTGTGTAGGTCACTAGCCTTGCGTTTGTTACACATGCTTGTATACTCGCTCTCATATACACCTGTGAGCATTGCAACCTTTTGCGCGTACCACTCGTAAGGCTGGATGAAATCAGGTGCCAATCTCAGGGTGTCTATGCCATAGTGAACTTTTGGTTCGGAACGGAACACTGTAACCGGTAATCCTTTCTGGTCTCTTTCATTCACTAGTTTAATGAGTTCCACTGGGTCACAATCGTGCCCCACTATTATATCGGTCGGTCTATACTCCCCGAGATGAATGGATGAGGGAATCCGTTCCGAGGGTGACCGTGCCTCGCTTATATCCTTACTCAATAACTGGTACCGAGTGAGGCTCAGCAGTTTGGAAGGAGACCACCTCTCTTGAGGGAACAGTGTAATGCACAGCGCTCCCAATGAGATAAACTGC
Source organism: Esox lucius (assembly GCF_011004845.1). Classification (NCBI taxonomy): domain Eukaryota; kingdom Metazoa; phylum Chordata; class Actinopteri; order Esociformes; family Esocidae; genus Esox; species Esox lucius. Next base: position 21,014 of record NW_022995038.1, read on the forward strand.
TTGTCCGCAATGTTTGCACCCATTCTATCAAGATTCGCCTGTATCCTATGGACAGTAGGCCTGCTGTCTTTGTATTTTGCGTGAAGGACTCGGGCGTTGATAGCTTTCATGTATTCGAGCTCGAACGAGTCCGTGTTCTCCGGGCTGTAAACACCAAGCAGATTGGATAGACTCTCAGCATATGTTTTCCTACAGTAACCTAGCTTGCCCTTCTTGAACGGGAACAACAGGAAGCCGCTGTGTAACTCCCACATCACGCAGAACCAGCTGAATATGTCACTCCCGGTAGATGAGGTCCAACACCATAGTACCTCAGGGGCCATGTTAGTATGGTTACCCCGCGGTTGGTCTGGCGTAGTGAAGTTGCAAGCGGTACCGAAATCGCTGATCTTGAAAGTGAAAGGTACAGGCTTTCTATTAGGCTGGTGGCAGACCAACACGTTCCTGAAGGTGAAGTCCCTGTGCTGGATGGCCTTGGATCTCAGGTATTCCAACCCTCGCAAGGTGTCTAGTTCAACCATGGGTACGATCCTTCTTTCGTCTATACGCCACATGAACTCCTGCAGCGAGACAAGGGCTCGTTCCATTACGTGTACGGCTCTACCTCCTAACTGGTAGTTGGGGATCTCGCACCAGAAGCCTCCGAATGTGCGCAGGATGTTTGGGTGTTTTATTGAAAACCCGATCAGCACCTCTTCTACCTGGGATGCGATGTGCGCATAGCGATTGAACTCCCTGTCTATGAAAGGAAGGCTCCAGTTCACCATTTCTGGAAACAGGTTGGTTTTTACTACTTGGTGCTTGTTGATCGGAACAGCGACCCCAAATCCTCCTCGACCCAGGACTTTCCCGGGGGTGGTTACAAGCTTTTCTATATCAATGTCACATGTAGGATCGGTAGGTATGGATATCCCCGCGTAGAGGCTCCACGGATTTGTGTCCGAGGATACGGTACACTCTAGGGGCTCGTATCGTCGACCAAAGCTGTCTACGGTCACGAGGGGCATCCTGGGTTCAGTTGTACTGTAGCTCGAGGGTAGAAACCCGTCTATCACCGGATACGCTTGCTGAGATGTGGCGACCTCGAGTTGCTGAACTGGGCACGTTTCGAACTTCGGGAATAGGGAAGTGTGGGTGTTCTTGACTATGTTATGCGCGTCCCTTATCAACGTGTACAGCTCCTGAGTGCACGGGGCTATCGCATTACATTTCACCACCAGGAACAGTATGATCGAGTCAGATGTACAGTTCCTGATTGTCGGTACGCTCTTTCGTTTTGTGTGTACCACTATATGATCTTTCCCCTCGACCACAGGGTCCTGGTCGATACCCATCACTACTACTTTATTTAGGTTATGCAGTCCGATAAACCTATTAAGTACCTGTACGGTATCTTCGGTGTGTGTGAAGGTGAAATTGCCACCGGGTCCCCCGAGCCACTCGAGCACACCTTGCACATCGTTGTAACACAAGGTCTTAACGTGATAGAGACTGTAACGCTCTACCATCGCTAACAACCTTTCTACATTGCATCTGTTTAGATCCCTGACCGGAGCCATTATCACCCGAATCCTACGGACCACGCGCCTATCTGTAGCACCTGTAGGGTAGTAGTAAATAGGAGATGAACGGCTCGATACGTAGACGGATCGTGTTCTCCGACCACGCTTCCGTATCGCTGTTCGAATGCCTGATAGTGGCAGGTGCCCCTGCTACGGGATTGTTGCAAGAGACTGGGTTCAAAGAAGCGGGCACGCTTCAGATGACCCTGCAGCTATTGCGGGATATGTGGCAGAGGGCGGACACGTTGTACATACCAAGAGCGGATCTAGAGTCTCTCCACAACATGGAATACAGTACTACTCTGTCTCAGGACAGGCCTATTCCCGATCAGATAGCATTGGAGACCCGTAAACTCTCAAGATACTACATATATCTGTTGTTTCGTTACTGCATGAGTTCAGCGGCACCTATGACCTACAATCAGCAGGGTTTCACGGGTAAACGCGATGGCCACATGTCTCCATGGGAACCCAAGAAAACCGTGGCTCCCTTAGTGGATGTACCCGGGAGCTGGCTCGATAGTAAAGTGTGTACGAACTACCCTTCGGCCCCACCTATCCCAGAGGGCAACTTCATGAGTGTTTTCCCCAATTACCATCATCATCAGCAGCAGCCGCAGCAACAGCCACCTCAATCTCTAGAGAGTCATCGGTATCCACCTACGCAACAGCAGTATCAACAGTCTCCTAAATCTTTAGAGAATCATCGGTATCCAGCACAGCGGCCACCTCATCAAATCGGCGAGTATCAACGAGAGATGAACTACACCAAGCTCCATGATCAGCCGCTCCCGTTGCACCGAAACAACAAGCAGTTATACACAGACCCAAATGAGCAACAATTAAATGAACCGTCACGCAACAAACCTTTCAAGGGTCCGGACCATAAAGCAAAGAAAAAAAGTGTGTTCAGCACAGGATGTTAAGATTCAAACGTTGACAGTGAGGATGAGTATTAGGTGTGTATTGGAAAAACATGTAAACACAGTATCAGTGTATATCAATCGCATATGGAACGTTACATATCTTTTGGCACACGATGCCCCTGTAGACTTTACACTGTGTAACAGCATACCATGTACGCAGAGCTGGGTTAACGACGGTCGGATAATAGTGACCTGGGCAGGATCGCTGCTTTATGATCACTAATAGTCGGCCTCAGCAGGGCAATCAGGCTAAGCACTGCAGAGAGCAATGGTAACAATGACAGCAGCAGCAGCAGCAACATCCGGAGGTCCAGGGATGGTGTACAGTGTGAACCACCTTGCTTCTGTACCAGGGCAGCCGCACCATGGTCCGGGTGAGAGCATTAAGGTAGCGGGACTGCGCTCTGGGTACCCCACGGAACGCATAGAGGCACACAAAGAGATCTCGCTTGCAATCCAGCGCAGTAGAGAGAAGGAGTGTAATGTGTGCTTGGAGGTGGTATTCGACAAAGACATTCCAAAGGAGCGTAGATTCGGAATTCTGCCCAAATGCAGCCACTGTTATTGTCTCGGGTGCATCCGCATGTGGAGAGCGTCCCGCTATAACAAAACCGCTAAATTGTGCCCTGTGTGTCGAACCAGATCACCCTTTTTCATACCGAGTGATTACTGGGTCGAAGATATACATGAAAAGCGGAAACTTATCAAGAAATACATGGGTGGTATGGCGCGTATACCATGTCGACACTTTGCTGAAGGTCAGGGAACATGCTACTTTGGAGTTAGGTGCTTCTACAAACACGAACCTAGGCACGCGTATCCACCTGAATATAGGCCTACATGGGAAAGTGCCCACCCTGGAATACACGAACCGTGGCAGGGAAGTCTACTCGGAGCTACACATACGTGGGGAAGTGAGCACCCCGGAATGTACGAACCTTGGCAGAGATATCAACCCGGAGCTACGCATACGTGGGGAAGTGAGCACCCCAGAATGTACGAACCTCGGCATGTGTCTCCCTACGGATCTAGCACTACGTGGGCAAGTGTGTACTCGGGAATGCTGCTTGAGTTACTCAGTGATGAACGTTGACATATTCACAGGGACACAGGACCAGGTCTAATGCTAAGTCATGGAATGTTATTCTATGATATGTTGTATATGCAATAGGTTATGTGTTAAAAACATTTGATGATTTGTATGCGATTTGGTGTACCTGCAATTCTGTATTATCATGTGGAAACAGATTTGTCAAAAAATAAAAGACAACTGACCATTCACATATCGATGTACAAAAGCGTTTTTATTTCTTACATCACAAGGCACCATTCACAGGTACGTAGGCGCGGTACTCGGTTACTGTAGTTCTTTTCCTGAAGTAGTAGCTCCGGAGCGCGGGTGGAAGCCTCAGCGTAACTCTTTCCACTCTGGTTGTGAGCATCCTGGTACCAGGACACCCACGTTCCCCATTATACCTCATTAGGTGAATTAATCTGTTAAAAGATCCCGGCTTCCCGCTCAGATTGTGCGATCTCATGGGGCTGCCCAGCCTTTACGGATACACTGTCCTCTGTATCCTCGTCCTCTGTATCCTGGTCCTCTGTATCCTCGTACTCGGTGAGAATCGGGTCTGTGTCACCAGCTGAATGGGGGAAGAGTATTTTCTTTGAGCTCACGTGATCACACACCGAGAGTCTCTTGATGGTCCGCGTTAAACGGTCGAGGTTTGAGGTTCTTTTTTTCCGTGGAGTAGGTGGTATCCACTCTCGCTTATCTAACCAACGTTTCTTCACCAACACCTTATGTAGAGTATCACACAGGTCCTGAGGTTGCCCAGCGAAAGGTCCTCCGAACTCAGCCCTCATCTGTTTGTGTGGTATGGCTAGAAACCTTTCGAAGCTGAAACAATACGATCTTTGTTAAGCTGGTGGCCGCTATAAAAGATCATACGAATCTGCCACTCGATGGCCGAGTAATAGAGACAATTACCCGGATGCTTAAGAAGCGAGGATCGGACACGTGTCTGGAACACCCTGAGACTTTGATCGGTGAAATGTGCCGCTATCTGTCCGAGTATGTCGTGTGGTCTATCTTGATGGTTATACTCGAAAAGCACCACCCTGAATTCAAAGTGACCGATCTCGAAACGCACTGTCTCGAGGAGCTTGCGAGTCGTGATATGCACTGGAATCACCAGATGACACTGGGCTTTGACCAGGCAATGTGGAACCTGAGTAGAGCTGAGTTGAAACGTGTAAAACTGTTGCTGTCATGGGAGATCGTGAGGGGTTATGGTTATATTCCCTACGGACAGATTGAGGAGGTAAACGCATGGGACCTATCCCGTAACATTGTGTCTAAGTACCTTCATCACACAATGTTTGTTACGAGTCTGATCTTCACGCAAATCGAAAGAATGGACCTTGTGGAGGAACTGATTTTGTTGACATTAAGAGTTGGTAACCCTACAGCGGTTCTGGGTGTCTACTGATCCGGGATTGAACTACGACAGCGAAGGGCAATGGCATTGAGCTGCATTTGCTTTTACTGTAATTATAATAAATGTGAACCGTGTGTGATCTGAACAATAAAAAAAACGGATGAAATCCCTGTGTACTAACAGTGTGTGGCGAGTGTTCATTCTCATAGTGGATGTAAAGAGGAAACAGAGTCAGTCTCTGTGATACAAAACCCCATTCCCTAAGAAAATAACCTTTCTCTAGGACATGATTTCTGGTTTCAAGTAGACTAGACAGTCAGTACATTTCACGAACGGAGCAGACTCTAAACTCTTAGCAATGGTGCACTATAGTAATTATTGGTGGATTGCCAACGAGAATGATTGGTTCACGGTCACCTTGATAGCGGTTCCAGTGATGGCTGTTTTTGGGCTGGGCCTGATCACCCACAGGATTTATAGCACATGGTCAAGGCCCCCTATTCACAAACCATGCTCACGTGTCTATTCTCCTCTGTACGAACCTGTGTACGCTCCCACAACATGTGCCTTGGACGAAACGCTGTATCACGTGAATGACCATTTCATCCAGGCTACAGACTCTTCCGTGACCGGCGGTGTGGACACGGGTAACCGTAGTTGATGTTTGTATGTATAAAAAGCAATGGATGTCACAGTTTTGTTTGGGTACTCACACTCAGTCTCTCAACAGAACCCATCAGTTCGGTGGACAGAAGTTGTGTGCCCCTCCTGTAATCCGGAACCTGGAAAGGTTCGTTCGCTCAAACACCAGAGAAGCGGGTGCGAGCTTCGTCATTGCACTTCCTGAGTATGGCCAATAAAGAAAACTATGAGTCACGCAAACCGTGTGGATGTTAAATAGCAAATTCAATCATACCATTATCAGAGGCAGTGTGGTGTAGCCTCTCGTTATCACACTTAGCACATAGATGTAGTACAAGCTGGAAATAAATGCGAGACCGGCTAATATTATAATCAGTGCCATGTCCCATAGGAACAGCCCATCATCAGCGATTTGTGTGATCGGGTCCCAGGTTGTGGCGGTATTAGGCACCGTGGAAATGATTCCAGTCATGACCGGTCCTCTGCTTCTCAATCCACCTCAGTCTTTCGTGTCTTGTAGGCTTCAAAACCTGACATGTCAGAGAGCACAAGTTATGTAAAGCTTGTTTAGGTCCATGTGACCGAGATTAACATCATGTACGCTGTAAGAGCCACTACAATGGTATACGTACTTACTTCTCAGCGTACAAAGGCAGAGGTAATTTATTTTGCTTGTGGGATAGTTCCTAAGAGACAAAAGTGTATTGTAGTTCACTGATGAAAACCCTTCTAGATTACCCACAGCTGAACCGTAGCAAAAGTTTCACACAGAGATAGAATTATTCAGAGAAGTGGACCTGCTCTTGGTCCAGCCACATTGCGAAAGTCCAACCTGTGACAAAGTAATATTTAGCAGAGATATCCGCGGTCGGCCGTTCCAACAGTTCAGAGGAGTGGACCTGCTCTTGGTCCAGCCACATTGCGAAAGTCCAACCTGTGACAAAGTAATATTTAGCAGAGATATCCGCGGTCGGCCGTTCCAACAGTTCAGAGGAGTGGACCTGCTCTTGCCCCAGCAGCACTGGGAACGGCCGACCGGGAACAAACTGAGAAGTCAGCAGAGATATCCGCGGTCGGGCGTTTGGAGTCTCCACTGCGTGTATAGAAGCCTCGCTGATCCGGGCTAAATGGCATCCTCTGGGTTTCTACTCTGAGCAACAAGGGCTGAAACTCCTTCTCTGTGCGGAGCCTTAGCCTAATGGATACCATAACAATAGCTGTGAGATGGTGCTGTGTCCCACAGGCACACATCAACTTTGTGACCGATGGAATCACAAAGTGGTATATGAGCAGATGGATATACAAACATTCTAAAACCAAAAATCAGACAATCATTTGTGTCCAAGTAGAATTTAAAAGAGTCTCTGCGTATATTCAACAGCTCCTAAGTGTGATGAAAGCTCTATGGGTGGAACCGGGACGTGGCTCAATGGACTGGGAAGCATTGGATACACTGCTGGATGACACACCTCTAGTGCCTGTCAGCACCAACAAATACAGTGTCACGCACACCACCATGAGACCAGGGGACAGCTTTTATTACCATGTGTGTAACACGGTGGAATTAGTAAAAGGGCGCGCGTGGATACTCAGGAGGGAACTGATGACCATACTTAAGCTGCACAGCAAACATGTAAGTTTGTATGAGATGTAAGTTTGTAAGACATGCTGTATATACCAAGCGTGTTTATATTACTTCTGTATTTTCTACCCTGCAGGAACCTCACAGTGTTACGCTGTTAGTGCCCGGGACCGCAACAAGGATGATACATGTGCGATGCACCGAGCCCCAGCGAATATACGAGCTGTTCAAGAAGTATGGCCTGACATGCTCCAATGTCTGGGATTCCAGAACCTCCCTGTCTGCCACGGCTCCTTGTACAGCACTGTGTGACCTCAACATGACCACAGTTAATGTGAACAGGATCGCGGAGAATGATGCCTTGGGCCAGGAACCTGAGGTGTCCAATTTCTACCACAACATGAAATGCATCCGAATACAAGCAAAGCGAGACGCGCTGAAACACAGACCCTACAACTGCCATCAGCCAGTGTTGACGGAACCTGCTCGAATGAGACTCAGCCCGACTGCATATCAGTTGCCCTGTACTACTACGATCGAATGGCCAAACTGGGAGATGTCATCAAGTCCGAAGGTCGGTTCGTACCGTCTGTCCAGTATTCAAATCCAGAGGAGTGGTCTGGGGATAGATATGTGTTGGAACTGGAACCAGACAACAACGTGATCATTACGGGTAAGAACACAACAATCTATATCCATTTGGTGTAACAGTAACTCTTATTGCCAGAGATGTACACTAAAAGTCCACAAATGAATTCTCATGTTTCTTATCCTAAAGGCGCGGTGCTCCCGGACGGCTCGAATGCTGAGACAACGCATGTGGAACCTTACACATGCCCCTACTGTCTCGAAGACGCAAATGCGTACCTTGAATGCGGACACCTGTGTTGTGTGTCCTGTACAAGAAGAGCTAAGAAGAAGAATTCTCTGGCCTGTGGTGTTTGCAAGAAAGAAACCACCTCTTACAGACCCCTTGAAATACCACAGAACTTCGAGTCTACGTGCTTCGCATGCTGCAAAGGGAAAGAGTGGGTCACAGAATGTGGCCATTTAAACTTATTTTTCCGGCCAAACATGTTATAGTCCAATGCCAGCTCGTTTGACAGAATGTATTTCATTATTCGCCTAGTTGCATCATCTACATTTGTGCCCCCTATATCTGCCACCATGGCAACCTAGGGATGAGAGTAAAAAGGAGGGAAAAAAAGGCTTACATGAACTGCCAAGACAATAAGCTTCAAAGATTTAAAAATTCAGCCATAAAGTAAACTAAACATTTGAAGTTGTAGCCTTTGTGTAATTTACTGTAATGTAATACATATTTTTATTTTGTAGGCTAATGCAAATCAATTTGGAAAACCAAAAAAATAACCAGCAGAGATTAGACTGCGGTCCCCCAGTTGCTCCTCAAGCGCCTCAACATCTGCTTGAGTTTGCAGCGGGAAGACCACACCATCAGGAACCTCCATCACTGATGTATCTTTCTTCTTAAGTATCTGTCAGGGAAATTTATTTTATTGATGTATTTCCAAAGATAATGAAAGTAGAAAGACAACCAATCACAAGCCAGATATTTAAATGAGTGTCAAAGAAATGAGGGTTAAAAAGCGTCGTTTTAAAAATAATTGTACTGGGCAATTGCAATTGTCCCGGTCCTCTGGTCCCTATGTGATAAAATGTAACCCTAACCCTAATAAGTATGTGAGAGGGATGGAGTGGAGGAAAAACCCTAACGAAAAGTAATAATAGAAATTGTGTCTCCGAAGTTGTGGTGGAGGGGGTGGGAGTGGGGGGCTGAAAAATTAGGGTTAGGGTTAGGGTTAGGGTTAGGGTTAGGGTTAGGGTTAGGGTTAGGGTTAGGGTTAGGGTTAGGGTTAGGGTTAGGGTTAGGGTTAGGGTTAGGGTTAGGGTTAGGGTTAGGGTTAGGGTTAGGGTTAGGGTTAGGGTTAGGGTTAGGGTTAGGGTTAGGGTTAGGGTTAGGGTTAGGGTTAGGGTTAGGGTTAGGGTTAGGGTTAGGGTTAGGGTTAGGGTTAGGGTTAGGGTTAGGGTTAGGGTTAGGGTTAGGGTTAGGGTTAGGGTTAGGGTTAGGGTTAGGGTTAGGGTTAGGGTTAGGGTTAGGGTTAGGGTTAGGGTTAGGGTTAGGGTTAGGGTTAGGGTTAGGGTTAGGGTTAGGGTTAGGGTTAGGGTTAGGGTTAGGGTTAGGGTTAGGGTTAGGGTTAGGGTTAGGGTTAGGGTTAGGGTTAGGGTTAGGGTTAGGGTTAGGGTTAGGGTTAGGGTTAGGGTTAGGGTTAGGGTTAGGGTTAGGGTTAGGGTTAGGGTTAGGGTTAGGGTTAGGGTTAGGGTTAGGGTTAGGGTTAGGGTTAGGGTTAGGGTTAGGGTTAGGGTTAGGGTTAGGGTTAGGGTTAGGGTTAGGGTTAGGGTTAGGGTTAGGGTTAGGGTTAGGGTTAGGGTTAGGGTTAGGGTTAGGGTTAGGGTTAGGGTTAGGGTTAGGGTTAGGGTTAGGGTTAGGGTTAGGGTTAGGGTTAGGGTTAGGGTTAGGGTTAGGGTTAGGGTTAGGGTTAGGGTTAGGGTTAGGGTTAGGGTTAGGGTTAGGGTTAGGGTTAGGGTTAGGGTTAGGGTTAGGGTTAGGGTTAGGGTTAGGGTTAGGGTTAGGGTTAGGGTTAGGGTTAGGGTTAGGGTTAGGGTTAGGGTTAGGGTTAGGGTTAGGGTTAGGGTTAGGGTTAGGGTTAGGGTTAGGGTTAGGGTTAGGGTTAGGGTTAGGGTTAGGGTTAGGGTTAGGGTTAGGGTTAGGGTTAGGGTTAGGGTTAGGGTTAGGGTTAGGGTTAGGGTTAGGGTTAGGGTTAGGGTTAGGGTTAGGGTTAGGGTTAGGGTTAGGGTTAGGGTTAGGGTTAGGGTTAGGGTTAGGGTTAGGGTTAGGGTTAGGGTTAGGGTTAGGGTTAGGGTTAGGGTTAGGGTTAGGGTTAGGGTTAGGGTTAGGGTTAGGGTTAGGGTTAGGGTTAGGGTTAGGGTTAGGGTTAGGGTTAGGGTTAGGGTTAGGGTTAGGGTTAGGGTTAGGGTTAGGGTTAGGGTTAGGGTTAGGGTTAGGGTTAGGGTTAGGGTTAGGGTTAGGGTTAGGGTTAGGGTTAGGGTTAGGGTTAGGGTTAGGGTTAGGGTTAGGGTTAGGGTTAGGGTTAGGGTTAGGGTTAGGGTTAGGGTTAGGGTTAGGGTTAGGGTTAGGGTTAGGGTTAGGGTTAGGGTTAGGGTTAGGGTTAGGGTTAGGGTTAGGGTTAGGGTTAGGGTTAGGGTTAGGGTTAGGGTTAGGGTTAGGGTTAGGGTTAGGGTTAGGGTTAGGGTTAGGGTTAGGGTTAGGGTTAGGGTTAGGGTTAGGGTTAGGGTTAGGGTTAGGGTTAGGGTTAGGGTTAGGGTTAGGGTTAGGGTTAGGGTTAGGGTTAGGGTTAGGGTTAGGGTTAGGGTTAGGGTTAGGGTTAGGGTTAGGGTTAGGGTTAGGGTTAGGGTTAGGGTTAGGGTTAGGGTTAGGGTTAGGGTTAGGGTTAGGGTTAGGGTTAGGGTTAGGGTTAGGGTTAGGGTTAGGGTTAGGGTTAGGGTTAGGGTTAGGGTTAGGGTTAGGGTTAGGGTTAGGGTTAGGGTTAGGGTTAGGGTTAGGGTTAGGGTTAGGGTTAGGGTTAGGGTTAGGGTTAGGGTTAGGGTTAGGGTTAGGGTTAGGGTTAGGGTTAGGGTTAGGGTTAGGGTTAGGGTTAGGGTTAGGGTTAGGGTTAGGGTTAGGGTTAGGGTTAGGGTTAGGGTTAGGGTTAGGGTTAGGGTTAGGGTTAGGGTTAGGGTTAGGGTTAGGGTTAGGGTTAGGGTTAGGGTTAGGGTTAGGGTTAGGGTTAGGGTTAGGGTTAGGGTTAGGGTTAGGGTTAGGGTTAGGGTTAGGGTTAGGGTTAGGGTTAGGGTTAGGGTTAGGGTTAGGGTTAGGGTTAGGGTTAGGGTTAGGGTTAGGGTTAGGGTTAGGGTTAGGGTTAGGGTTAGGGTTAGGGTTAGGGTTAGGGTTAGGGTTAGGGTTAGGGTTAGGGTTAGGGTTAGGGTTAGGGTTAGGGTTAGGGTTAGGGTTAGGGTTAGGGTTAGGGTTAGGGTTAGGGTTAGGGTTAGGGTTAGGGTTAGGGTTAGGGTTAGGGTTAGGGTTAGGGTTAGGGTTAGGGTTAGGGTTAGGGTTAGGGTTAGGGTTAGGGTTAGGGTTAGGGTTAGGGTTAGGGTTAGGGTTAGGGTTAGGGTTAGGGTTAGGGTTAGGGTTAGGGTTAGGGTTAGGGTTAGGGTTAGGGTTAGGGTTAGGGTTAGGGTTAGGGTTAGGGTTAGGGTTAGGGTTAGGGTTAGGGTTAGGGTTAGGGTTAGGGTTAGGGTTAGGGTTAGGGTTAGGGTTAGGGTTAGGGTTAGGGTTAGGGTTAGGGTTAGGGTTAGGGTTAGGGTTAGGGTTAGGGTTAGGGTTAGGGTTAGGGTTAGGGTTAGGGTTAGGGTTAGGGTTAGGGTTAGGGTTAGGGTTAGGGTTAGGGTTAGGGTTAGGGTTAGGGTTAGGGTTAGGGTTAGGGTTAGGGTTAGGGTTAGGGTTAGGGTTAGGGTTAGGGTTAGGGTTAGGGTTAGGGTTAGGGTTAGGGTTAGGGTTAGGGTTAGGGTTAGGGTTAGGGTTAGGGTTAGGGTTAGGGTTAGGGTTAGGGTTAGGGTTAGGGTTAGGGTTAGGGTTAGGGTTAGGGTTAGGGTTAGGGTTAGGGTTAGGGTTAGGGTTAGGGTTAGGGTTAGGGTTAGGGTTAGGGTTAGGGTTAGGGTTAGGGTTAGGGTTAGGGTTAGGGTTAGGGTTAGGGTTAGGGTTAGGGTTAGGGTTAGGGTTAGGGTTAGGGTTAGGGTTAGGGTTAGGGTTAGGGTTAGGGTTAGGGTTAGGGTTAGGGTTAGGGTTAGGGTTAGGGTTAGGGTTAGGGTTAGGGTTAGGGTTAGGGTTAGGGTTAGGGTTAGGGTTAGGGTTAGGGTTAGGGTTAGGGTTAGGGTTAGGGTTAGGGTTAGGGTTAGGGTTAGGGTTAGGGTTAGGGTTAGGGTTAGGGTTAGGGTTAGGGTTAGGGTTAGGGTTAGGGTTAGGGTTAGGGTTAGGGTTAGGGTTAGGGTTAGGGTTAGGGTTAGGGTTAGGGTTAGGGTTAGGGTTAGGGTTAGGGTTAGGGTTAGGGTTAGGGTTAGGGTTAGGGTTAGGGTTAGGGTTAGGGTTAGGGTTAGGGTTAGGGTTAGGGTTAGGGTTAGGGTTAGGGTTAGGGTTAGGGTTAGGGTTAGGGTTAGGGTTAGGGTTAGGGTTAGGGTTAGGGTTAGGGTTAGGGTTAGGGTTAGGGTTAGGGTTAGGGTTAGGGTTAGGGTTAGGGTTAGGGTTAGGGTTAGGGTTAGGGTTAGGGTTAGGGTTAGGGTTAGGGTTAGGGTTAGGGTTAGGGTTAGGGTTAGGGTTAGGGTTAGGGTTAGGGTTAGGGTTAGGGTTAGGGTTAGGGTTAGGGTTAGGGTTAGGGTTAGGGTTAGGGTTAGGGTTAGGGTTAGGGTTAGGGTTAGGGTTAGGGTTAGGGTTAGGGTTAGGGTTAGGGTTAGGGTTAGGGTTAGGGTTAGGGTTAGGGTTAGGGTTAGGGTTAGGGTTAGGGTTAGGGTTAGGGTTAGGGTTAGGGTTAGGGTTAGGGTTAGGGTTAGGGTTAGGGTTAGGGTTAGGGTTAGGGTTAGGGTTAGGGTTAGGGTTAGGGTTAGGGTTAGGGTTAGGGTTAGGGTTAGGGTTAGGGTTAGGGTTAGGGTTAGGGTTAGGGTTAGGGTTAGGGTTAGGGTTAGGGTTAGGGTTAGGGTTAGGGTTAGGGTTAGGTTAGGGTTAGGGTTAGGGTTAGGGTTAGGGTTAGGGTTAGGGTTAGGGTTAGGGTTAGGGTTAGGGTTAGGGTTAGGGTTAGGGTTAGGGTTAGGGTTAGGGTTAGGGTTAGGGTTAGGGTTAGGGTTAGGGTTAGGGTTAGGGTTAGGGTTAGGGTTAGGGTTAGGGTTAGGGTTAGGGTTAGGGTTAGGGTTAGGGTTAGGGTTAGGGTTAGGGTTAGGGTTAGGGTTAGGGTTAGGGTTAGGGTTAGGGTTAGGGTTAGGGTTAGGGTTAGGGTTAGGGTTAGGGTTAGGGTTAGGGTTAGGGTTAGGGTTAGGGTTAGGGTTAGGGTTAGGGTTAGGGTTAGGGTTAGGGTTAGGGTTAGGGTTAGGGTTAGGGTTAGGGTTAGGGTTAGGGTTAGGGTTAGGGTTAGGGTTAGGGTTAGGGTTAGGGTTAGGGTTAGGGTTAGGGTTAGGGTTAGGGTTAGGGTTAGGGTTAGGGTTAGGGTTAGGGTTAGGGTTAGGGTTAGGGTTAGGGTTAGGGTTAGGGTTAGGGTTAGGGTTAGGGTTAGGGTTAGGGTTAGGGTTAGGGTTAGGGTTAGGGTTAGGGTTAGGGTTAGGGTTCGGGTTAGGGTTAGGGTTAGGGTTAGGGTTAGGGTTAGGGTTAGGGTTAGGGTTAGGGTTAGGGTTAGGGTTAGGGTTAGGGTTAGGGTTAGGGTTAGGGTTAGGGTTAGGGTTAGGGTTAGGGTTAGGGTTAGGGTTAGGGTTAGGGTTAGGGTTAGGGTTAGGGTTAGGGTTAGGGTTAGGGTTAGGGTTAGGGTTAGGGTTAGGGTTAGGGTTAGGGTTAGGGTTAGGGTTAGGGTTAGGGTTAGGGTTAGGGTTAGGGTTAGGGTTAGGGTTAGGGTTAGGGTTAGGGTTAGGGTTAGGGTTAGGGTTAGGGTTAGGGTTAGGGTTAGGGTTAGGGTTAGGGTTAGGGTTAGGGTTAGGGTTAGGGTTAGGGTTAGGGTTAGG
>NW_022995039.1:0-2500 GCF_011004845.1 Esox lucius
TATCAGCTGCGTTGTGGGAGCCAGCACCCTATGCAGTTCCGATTGTCTCTTCGAGCAACTGAGTTTTTTTGGTTGCTTCAGATAACACCGCCCATCCCAGGGACATTATGGTGTCATAGTAATACAACGTTTCCCTAGCGATGGCTGAGACAGTACTGAGAACCATAGAGAGTTTTGATCTTCCCGCCAACGTGCTTCCCTAGCATGTACTTGTTGTTGATGTGAGACCACGTGCTGTAGAACAGGACCTTGAACCCAGAGCGTACTAGCGTGTGCTCGATTAGGTTTCTGACATCGGCCAGAGCGTTTACGTAAGTGTTTTATTCAAATACCATCACCACAGGCACTTCCTTCCACATCACTCTGGGCATCAGAAGTTTCAAGAGTCTCACGTGAGCACTGAGCAGAGCAGCGTAGACTCGAGTGACCTGATCCAAATATCTCCAGTTCCTCCAGGGCCATAAACTGTGAGACCGAAAGATATAGAGAGCAATAGAGATAGGGATGAGGTATAAAATGCATTGTTAGCACTCTGAGAGTTTGAAGAGAACGAAGAGCAAGCTAGTGAGTATGTTCTGTCCCGCTTGTCAAGCTGCTTGAGGGGAACAGGAAACATTGCTGAGGACCCGATGGGAATCACTATTATCACACTACAAGTTCGTGATAGTGTTCACTTTGTTCCAGCGCAACATTCTCTTCTAATCTAACATGGATGATGGACAACTCAGAAACATATACAGTCAGCTAGTGTCCTTCTTTCCTGCTAGGATACTCATAATCGACACCCTGATCTCTATTTATGACAAAAGAGGAAAGAGAAGTGAATAGAGGCACTGCAGTGCCTGAAGAGAAGAGAGGCACTGCAGTGATTCGCTCCACATTCCTAGTGAGTTGTCAAGGGGTATAACACTTTCGATAGGCAACCATGTCCCGGAGCAGTTCATACACAAGTGTATCTCGAGATGCAATTGGAAAGGGTACGAGGTTATGACCATTCGCACCGGAGCCCTGAAGTATATGGCTATCATTAAGGAAAGCTTACGGGATACACGATCTTGTCACACTATCATTTCTCTAGCGATCACAGGCTGGATTGTGAAACTACCTGACTCCAAGTGCACATGCGGTACCTGGCCGCAGGCTCTCGAGCTGATCTTGTGCTTTGTACCTGACATGGAGACCACGTTGACTATCCAGGACGAGACTCGTATAAGCGCTTACATTTGCACCCTATTAGACTTGAGCCACCCTCCCAAAGGATCATCTCATGACGGGAAACACATACCTTAACCCTTAGATTACGCATACCTGAAGCCCACTTCATCAACTAGGATGAGATCCGGGCTCTGTCCTCTGCTAGCCTGGGAGGAGAGAAAACGGGACACATAAGAGGAGTGATGGTATTCGAGATTGTACTCTTTTCGCAATACACAATCCCACTATCATATTGTCAAGACAGCAAGACTAAAGACTGTGTGAGATCTCGGACAGTGGATTGCCCCAGGAACAGCAGAAGCGAGCGGGGGATATAGGACAGTAGCTGAAATAAAAGAGAAGTAACAAGAAGAAGATAAAAGGACAGTAAGTGAGCCCGCACAGTAGCGGACCAACATGAACCATTCACATCCTGAGTGAATAGAGCACATCTAAGTCTCCAAGTTATGATAAGACGTAATTTATAATATAGAAAAGTATCTCATTCAAGAAACTTAATTTTTTTGTTTCATTTGGGTATACATTAAAAGGTACATTAAGGGTATGCATTAAAAAGTACATTTTAAGCAGTACATGTTAAACTAGAAGCAAAGCTTGTTTGTTAAGGTTAATACTTTTGTGCCTGTAACAAAAAATACATCATTACAATCACAGAAGAAAGACAGCCAATCACAAGCCAGATATTCAAATGAGTGTCAAAGTAATCATGGTAAACGGTGGTTTTGTAAAGAATTTTACTGGGCAATTGAAATTGCCCCAGTCCTCTGGTCCCTATGTGATAAAATGTAACCCTAACCCTAATAAGTATGTGAGAGGGATGGAGTGGAGGAAAAACCATAATGAAAAGTAATAATAGAAATTGTGTCTCCAAAGTTGTGGTGGAGGGGGTGGGAGTGGGGGGCCGAAGGGTTAGGGTTAGGAGAAGGTAAGTTGGGTGGCGCTGCCGAAGGGTTAGGGTTAGGGTTAGGGTTAGGGTTAGGGTTAGGGTTAGGGTTAGGGTTAGGGTTAGGGTTAGGGTTAGGGTTAGGGTTAGGGTTAGGGTTAGGGTTAGGGTTAGGGTTAGGGTTAGGGTTAGGGTTAGGGTTAGGGTTAGGGTTAGGGTTAGGGTTAGGGTTAGGGTTAGGGTTAGGGTTAGGGTTAGGGTTAGGGTTAGGGTTAGGGTTAGGGTTAGGGTTAGGGTTAGGGTTAGGGTTAGGGTTAGGGTTAGGGTTAGGGTTAGGGTTAGGGTTAGGGTTAGGGTTAGGGTTAGGGTTAGGGTTAGGGTTAGGGTTAGGGTTAGGGTTAG
>NW_022995039.1:7500-33925 GCF_011004845.1 Esox lucius
GGGTTAGGGTTAGGGTTAGGGTTAGGGTTAGGGTTAGGGTTAGGGTTAGGGTTAGCGAGTATAGGTTCAGGGTTGTGGCCGATACGTAGTGACACTAGCAGACCTGCTGTGAGGTGCGGTAGAAGGCTGCAGAGACACTAACTGACCTGCTGTGAGGTGCGGTAGAAGGCTGCAGAGGCGTTGACCAGTTTGAGCCGGTCCTCCATCCGTAGCATCAAGGTTTGCCAGTGCAGCGCCACCGTCTGGGCACACGCCCTCACTGCCTCCGGGTCGTAGTGGCCCGCCCTCACCAATAGCTCGGCCCGCTGCTGCAGAGCCAGCGCCACCTGGTGGGTCCTCTGAAGAGAGTCGGCATGGAGCAGAGACTGCAGGAAGGGGGAGAGGGGGAGGAGGGGGCGTGGGGGAGACAAATGACGGCATGGGAGTTAAAGAGAGAGAGGCAGAAAAAATTACACTTTTAAAAAATTCTATAACTATTATCTTTTTATAATTGCATGTCAACGGAGCCTGTCTGGGTGGCAACGATGTGTTTTTGTTAAATTGCAGTGGGTGTAGTTACCTCTATTGCCTGCTGAAGGCGCTCATGTTCTCTCTGTAGCTGTTCAGCTTCAGACAGTGAGCTGGTGTTCACCATACAAGAAGACAACATCACCTCTCCCTCACTTATCCAGCCCAGCACCTGATACCGAACAAACACACAGTACAAATACATTACATGTGTGTGTGCGTGTTTGTGCGTGTGTGTGTGTGTGTGTGTGTGTGTGTGCCCGTGTGTGCATCCTCACCTGTTTGACTTGAGTCTGAAGGTGGCGTAGCTGCAAGCCTTGCTCAAGGTGTGTGTGTGTGTGGTCTGCTATCAGATGCAGCTCCTTCTGTTTGTCCTGCAGGAGCTGCTGGAGCGACTCTACCTGGGATGAGAGATCAGTCTCCCCTTCGGCAGTCAGCTCAATACCTGGGGCACACACACACACACACATCAACCTCAGAAATATCCCATACCTGTATGTGTGTGTTCCAGGACCATGGGCATGCGGTATATCGTTCACCTGTAGGTGGCGCTAAACCATGCCCCCATACAGGGCGCTTCCCTTCTAGATAAATGTGTCTCAGTCATCCACACGTGGCTCCTCACATCTCACAGAGGACACGGTCCGACATTCGCCTCCTCTGACCTCCTCTGAGGGGCTTGGAGAAGGAGGTGCTGAGGGAGGTTCCCGAGGACCCGCGGCGTGTGTGAGTGCATGTGTGTCTGTATTGTGCGTACAAGTGCATATGCATGTGCTAGCGTGAGGTCATTGTGTATGCGCGACTGCATGTGCATGTTCGTGTCAGTCGGTGCGTCCGTTCGCCTGTGGTTATCGTGGTACAGTTCAGGACTGTGAGCGGTCGTCTCCATGGTAAATTCAATATGTACGTTTCCATGGGGACCAGCTGTGCGCTTGAGAGAGCAGTTTCCATGGTAACCCCAATCCCCTTCCCTCCCCCCATCATTCTCAGTGTGTCCCCATCTTTCTCTCCTTCCTCTGTCTCGCATTCCCCCCTCCCTCGTTTCCACTCTCTTCCTCTCTCTCCTCTGTCACACATTCTTTCCACCTCCCTCTTTTCCCCTCTTTCTCCCTGTTGTACTCTCTCCGAAAGCCTCTTCAAGTCAAGGAGGTGAAACGCTTTAAGTGAGGGATGAATAAATGGAAGGATGTCTGAATTAATGGAGTGAGGCGTATCTCTCTGCAGTTCTGACTGGACTCTCCTCAGGGGCACTTTGACCAATCCCATTAGTTGATGTCACGCATTGTCTTTGCTAACTGGCTAAATGCCCAGTGGGGGTGACAGGCTATAGGCTGCCACATGACTTATTTTCTCAAGAAAATAACGTCAGGGTTCCACAGAAAAACGTGGTCAGATAGCAATTGTTTTTGTTTTGTCAGTGACTCCCTTTCATATTTAAAGCGTACATGATCTCACAATGCACTGAAAAATAATTCCCCTTCAATAACTCTCTTGCCCCTTTTCTCTCTCCCTCTCATTGCCTCTGACATACCATTTTCTTACTTAAGCCTCTTTCTATCCTTTTCTTCCTCTCTCTGTCTCACCTGAGGCTTGTACTTCGGTGATGTACTGCTGGAGGTCGTGACCCTGCTGGACAACCTCGTAGGTCATGTTGTTCATGGCCAGCCGCCGCTCCATGTGCCTGTGAATGCGCTGCTGTGCCAACGTTAAGCCTTCTGGGTTAGCGTCCACTAGCCGCGGTTGCGCTAAAGTTAGCTTCTCTTGGTTGGCTTCCGCTAGCCTCTGTTGTGCCAGTGTTAGCTTCTCTGTGGTAAAGTCCTGGGCCTGCTTCTGGAGGTCTTGCTTCCATGCCTCCATCTCACCTGACACCTACAAGGGGCAGTGTTGAGGGTCAGAGAGCGGCTCATTTGCATTTTGGTAACTTAGCAGACACTCACATGCAGAGCCACTTACAGGAGCGATTACGGCTAGATTCCTGGCTCACGTGCACATCGTTTTCACCTTGACAGCTCAAGGATTTGAAACATCGAACCACTAAGCTATTTTCCGGCACGAACACAAACACAATCACACAATGTCTCTCCGTCCCTCTCTCACACACACGAGAATAAACACACACACTCACACACACACGCACACCCACACACACACATACACTCAGTGGTAGATGCAGAGACACACGCTGTCCCATGTCTACCTCCAGAGTACACTGCTGTAGTATCCGCAGCTGAAGGTAGACATCCAGCCTGATCTTCCTCTGGTGGAACAACTCCTCCAGCTGGGCTTGGGCCTCTTCCAACGACTGCAGCACCGACTCGACATGGCCCACTGAACTGCCCTGGGGCCTGCCAAACACACACACACACACACACTGGGTGAATACACGGATGGATAAACGCATGCACACACACACTCAGGGTAAATACATGAACGAATAAACATATGCACACACACACACACACACACACAAATGTATGCATACACACGCACAGATATGCAAGGTGACAAGTTAAATACTTGCACAACATTTTGGAGTATAGAGGTTCATACCAAAGAACGTGAAGTGGGGTATTTGAAAAGTGTGAGCGGGTGTGTATAGAATAATTGTGGAATTTGTGTGTATGAGTCTGTTTGTGTGTACTGATGTGAACTTAACCCTAAATCTCATCCTTTAACTTTATCTACTAACACTGAACTTAACCCTAAATCCTTTACCTAACCTTTACCCTTTTCCTAACCTTTACACTACAACCTATTATAAACCTAATGCTAATCTTAAACTTGGCAAACATTAACTTTTCTATGGTAGTTTGTTTGTGGTATGAATATCTGTTGCGCATCTACAGATATTCATTTTGATTATCCAAATAAGATGTAAGCACAGAGAGCAAGACGTCCTGTGTGTGTGGTTTGTGGGTTGTGTGCGGGTGTGTGTGCATGGGTATTTCTACACTTGTAAGAAACAGATATCTAGTACAGTAATCCATGGTACATTTAGTGAGGACATTATGCCTATCCTCACTTTTCTAGATTTGTCAAGTTTAGTAAAACAAGTATCTGTGCATGTTTATCTAAGCTGCAGTACAAGGTATTCTGCCTCCCTGATGACGGACAGCGAGGCGTCCTGTGGGTGTGTGTGTGTTCACCTAAGCTGCAGTATGAGGTCCTCTCCCTCCCTGATGACGGACAGCGAGGCGTCCTGTGTGTTGGCCTGTTGTTGCTGCTGCTGGCTGATAAGGGCCTGCAGAGCCTCCACTGACTCTGGACACACACACCTCGGCTGCCATCTGTCTCTGCAGACCCTCCATCCATGCTGACAGCTGCTCGGCGGTGGAAAACACACACGCAATCAGAAGAGTCATGAAAAACAGCACATGAGGGCATACTTGGCGTGTGTGTGTGTGTGTGTGTTCGGGTACCTCTCGGGTGTGTGTGTAGAAGGAGACGGCGAGGTCCAGCAGTAGCTTTCGCTGCTCTACTTTCTGGATGAAGGCCTGCATGCGGAGCTCCAGGTCCCCAGCCGCGGCGTAGATCTCGCCCTCCTCACACTCCCCCGACTGGGCCAGCTGACCGGCCGCCTCCAGCAGCTTCTCTGCATTGGTGTAGGTGTTCTGAAGGGGGGTGGTGGGGGGGTGGAACGAGGGACAGAGCAAGACAGGGGAGAGAAAGAATGGAGGGATGGGGGGAACAAATATGTTATGGTTTTAGGAGTGCAGACTTATGAGGCATTTAAGGAACAAAAGAAAACCAGAGCGTGGGTTTGAGGCCAGGGTAGCCGCTGTATGAGTGGGCTTGTTACCTGGGCAACCTGTTGAAAATCGTCATGCCGTTTCTGCAGCGCTCGGGCCCGGTGGAGGCTCTTCCCCACACCCGTGTGTTTATTGAGAAAGACCTCGCCATGCTGCTCAACCCAGTCCAGCACCTACAGAGGGAAAAACACGTCCTTCAACTGACAGTCCGAATTCCCACGGGATATATTTTGTAACATGTTTGTATGTTCAGCTTCTATCATTGTAGTGAGGACCAAAGGAAAAAGTATTTATCAGATTATGGGTTAGGTTTAGAATTTGTGTTAGAATAGGGTTAAGTAATTGAGGGTTTTTTTGTGATCAGAACAAGACTGGAGAGGATCAGCCTCTCTTTTAAAATGACCAAGTCTAAAGGCCAAATCTTCCCTCCCCTTCCTGAATTTAACATATATTTTTAATGGTACACAACCGCAAGTCCTCACTTTGATAGTAAAACCAACATGTCTGTGTTTCTTGGTGTGTGAGATGGGGGGGGCTATGTGTGATGCATACCTGCCGTACGTCCTGCTGGAAAACACACAGCTGCAGACGCTGGTGTAGGCGGAGCTTGCGGTGTTGCCACGCCCCATCGACATGCTGGTGTCCCTGCATGACCTCGTGCAGAACTCCCATAATGCCATGCGTTGCGGCTGTAAAGTCAGCGGTTGCCACTGGTAACCCTGACTCATCAAGCTCCGCCGGACCCTGAAGAACTTCCAAAAGGGCTTTGCCGCTTTCACTGACCTGGGGTTTGACACACACACGAAACACACACACGCCAACACACATGCAAGCAATAAAACAAAACAGCACTTCTGTAGTCAAATATCTTATCACAATTGTACAACCCCATTTCCAAAATAAAAAACAGAATGCAATGATGTGCAAATCATTTAAACCCTATTTTTAACAGAAAATTATACAAAGATTATTTTCTGTTAAAAAAATAGGGTTTAACAGAAAATAATACAAAGACGTCACCTCGCTGGCGGGGAAGGAGCCTGAGATTGTTCGTGAGGTTGAGAGGTTCCGACTAGAGGTAGACGGGATCACCTCTACACACGGCTTGGGCTCTGGAACCACACTCCTTGAGAGAGGATGGACTCTTCACAACTCTGGAGTTGCCCATGGTGAGAAGCGGCGGGCTGGTGTGTGTTTGCTTATAGCTCCCCAGCTCTGCCGCCATGTGTTGGAGTTTACCCCGGTGAACGAGAGGGTCGTTTCCCTGCGCCTACGGGTCGGGGATAGGTCTCACTGTTGTTTGTGCCTACGGGCCGAACAGCAGTGAAGAGTACCCAACCTTCTTGGAGTCTCTGGGAGGGGTGCTGGAAAGTGCTCCGACTGGGGACTCTATCGTTCTACTGGGGGACTTCAACGCCCACGTGGGCAACGACAGTGACACCTGGAGGGGCGTGATTGGGAGGAATGGCCCCCCTGATCTGAACCCGAGCTGTGTTCAGTTATTGGACTTCTGTGCTAGTCACAGTTTGTCCGTAACGAACATCATGTTCAAGCATAAGGGTGTCCATCAGTGCACGTGGCACCAGGACACCCTAGGCCGTAGGTCGATGATAGACTTTGTTGTCGTTTCATCTGACCTGCGGCCGTATGTCTTGAACACTCAGGTGGAGAGAGGGGCGGAGCTGTCAACTGATCACCACCTGGTGGTGAGTTGGATCCGATGGCGGGGGAGGAAGCTGGACAGACTCGGCAGGCCCAAGCATACTGTAAGGGTCTGCTGGGAACGTCTGGCCGAGTCTCCTGTCAGAGAGATCTTTAACTCCCACCTCCGGCAGAGCTTCGACTGGATCCCGAGGGAGGCTGGAGATATTGAGTCCGAGTGGACCATGTTCTCCACCGCCATTGTCGAAGCGGCCGCTCGGAGCTGTGGCCGTAAGGTCTCCGGTGCCTGTCGAGGCAGCAATCCCGAACCCGGTGGTGGACACCGGAAGTAAGGGATGCCGTCAAGCTGAAGAAGGAGTCCTATCAGGCCTGGTTGGCTTGTGGGACTCCTGAGGCAGCTGACGGGACCGGCAGGCCAAGCGGACTGCAGCCCGGGTGGTTGTGGAGGCAAAAACTCGGGCCTGGGAGGAGTTCGGTGAGGCCTTGGAGAAGGACTATCGGCTGGCCTCGAAGAGATTCTGGCAAACCGTCCGGCGCCTCAGGAGAGGGAAACAGTGCCCTACCAACGCTGTTTACAGTAGAGGTGGGCAGCTGTTGACCTCAACTGGGGATGTCGTCGGGCGGTGGAAGGAGTACTTCGAGGATCTCCTCAATCCCGCCGTCAAGTCTTCCATTGAGGAAGCAGAGGATGAGGGCTCAGAGGTGGACTCGTCCATCACCCGGGCTAAAGTCACAGAGGTAGTCAAGAAACTCCTCAGTGGCAAGGCACCGGGGGTGGATGAGATCCACCCTGAGTACCTCAAGTCTCTGGATGTTGTGGGGCTGTCTTGGCTGACACGCCTGTGCAACATCGCGTGGCAGTCGGGGACAGTGCCTCTGGGATGGCAGACCGGGGTGGTGGTCCCTCTTTTTAAGAAGGGGGACCGGAGGGTGTGTTCCAACTTCAGGGGGATCACACTTCTCAGCCTCCCCGGGAAAGTCTATGCCAGGGTACTGGAGAGGAGAATACGGCCGATAGTAGAACCTCGGATTCAGGAGGAACAGTGTGGTTTTCGTCTGGGCCGTGGAACACTGGACCAGCTCTATACCCTCTACGGGGTGCTGGAAGGTTCAGGAGTTTGCCCAACCAGTCCACATGTGTTTTGTGGATTTGGAGAAGGCATTCGACTGTGTCCCTCGCGGCATCCTGTGGAGGTGCTTCGGGAATATGGGGTCCTGGGTCCTTTGCTAAGGGCTGTCAGGTCCCTGTACGACCGAAGCAGGAGCTTGGTCCGCATTGCAGGCAGTAAGTCAGACTTGTTCCCAGTGCATGTGGACTCCGGCAGGGCTGCCCTTTGTCGGTTCTGTTCGTAATTTTTATGGACAGAATTTTTAGGCGCAGCCAGGGGCCGGAGGGTGTCAGGTTTGGGGACCACACGATTTCGTCTCTGCTCTTTGCGGATGATGTTGTCGTGTTGGCCCCTTCAACCAGGACCTTCAGCATGCACTGGGACGGTTTGCAGCCGAGTGTGAAGCAGTGGGGATATACCAGTGTGAAGCAGCTCTCGATAAACCAGTCAATCTACGTTCCTACTCTCACCTATGGTCATAAGCTTTGGGTCATGACCGAAAGGACAAGATCCCGGATACAGGCGGCCGAAATGAGCTTTCTCCGCAGGGTGGCTGGGCGATCCCTTAGAGATAGGGTGAGAAGCTCGGTCACCCGGGAGGAGCTCAGAGTAGAGCCGCTGCTCCTCCACATCGAGAGGGGTCTGCTGAGGTGGCTTGGGCATCGGTTTCGGATGCCTCCGGAACGCCTTCCTGGGAAGGTGTTCCGGTCCCGTCCCACCGGGAGGAGACCCCGGGGAAGACCTAGGAAATGCTGGACGGACTATGTCTCCCGGCTGGCATGGGAACGCCTCGGTGTCCCCCCTGGAAGAGCTGGAGGAAGTGTCTTGGGAGAGGGAAGTCTGGGCATCTCTGCTTAGACTGCTGCCCCCGCGACCCGGCCCCGGATGAAGCGGAAGAAGATGTATGTATGTATGTATAATACAAAGACAACATATCAGATTTTAAAACTGAGATGTTTTATTGTTTCTTGAAAAATATATGCCTACTTTGAATGTTATGCCAGCAACATGTTTAAAAAAGTTGGGACAGAGGCAACAAAAGAATGAAAATATTGTGTAATGCTAAAAAACTAAACGTTGTGGAATATCACACAACTAATTAATTCAGTTGGCAACAGGTCAGTAACATGACTAGGTATTAAAAGATAATTCCAGAGAGGATGGATCTGTCAGAAGTGAGGATGGGGAGGGGTTCACCACTCTGAAAGACTATGTGGGCAAATTGTGCAACAATTCAAGAATAAAGTTTCTCAGCGTAAAATTGCAAAGGGTTTGGGGATCTCATCATCTACGGTACATAGTATCATTAAAAGATATAATTAAAAGATACAGAGAATCCGGAATCTGTATGTAAGGGACAAGGCCGAAAACCAATATTGGATGGCCGTGATCTCCGGGCCACCAGATGGCACTGCATTAAAAACAGTCACATTTCTTTAGTGGACATCACTGCATGAGCTCAGGATCACTTCCAAAAACCATTGTCTGTGAACACAGTATGTAGCTGCATCCACAAATGTTGCTGATCCAAAAGATCCAGAACTGTCGCTGCCTTCTCTGGGCGTAAGCTCATTTAAGATGGACTGAGGCAAAGTGGAAAACTATCCTGTGGTTTGACGAGTCAAATATGAAATTATTTTTGAAATCATGGATGCTGCATCCTCCTGCGTAAAATAGAAAGGGACAACTCAGCTTGTTATCAGTGCACATTTCAAAAGCCAGCATCCGTGATGGTATGGGGGTGCATTAGTGCACATGGCCTGGGTGACTGGCACGTCTATGAAGGCACCACTAATGCTGAACAATATATACAGATTTTGGAGCACCATGCGGCCATCCAGACAACATTGTTTTCAGGGAAGGCCTTGCTCATTTCAGCAAGACAATGCCAAACCACATTCTGCATGTATTACAGCAGAATGGTTCCGGAGAAAAAGAGTCAAGGTGCTAAACTGGGCTGCCTGCAGTCCAGACCTGTCACCCATTGAAAACATTTGGTGCATTATGAAACAAAAAAGGAAACCCTGAACTGTTGAGCAGCTGAAATCCTAAATCAAGCTGGAATGGGAATACATTTCACTTTCAAAACTACAGCAATTGGTCTCCCCAGTTCCCTAATGCTTAGTGTTGTTAAAAGAAGAGGAGATGCAACACGGTAATAAACATGCCCCTGTCCCAACTTTTTTGTAATGTGTTGCTGGCATAAAATTCAAAATGGGCATATATTTTTACAAAAACAATATAATTCTCTGGTTCAACATTTGGTATTTTGTCTTTGTACTATTTTCAATTAAAATTAGGGATGAACTGATTTGCACGTCGTTGCATTCTGTTTTTATTTGCATTTTACGCAGTGTTCCATCTTTGGAAACAGGGTTGTATATAAATAAACACAGACAAAGATGATGCGTATATTGTATATTGTATATATGTGTCTGTGTGTTTGTGTGTGTGTGTGTGTGTGTGTGTGTCTGTGTGTGTCTGTGTCTGTGTGTGTGTGTGTGTGTGTGTGTGTGTGTGTGTGTGTGTCTGTGTGTGTCTGTGTCTGTGTGTGTGGTGTGTTTGGGGGCATCTACCTGTGTGTAAGCTGATGTTATCTCTTCAAAGAGTGCCTGGTGTTGTTGTATTGCGGTCTCCAACTCCGTCATCTCTGCTGGCAATGAGTTGTCACCACACGCCTCACACCAGCTGTCCACGCGGCCCAGGAACTATAAAAAAAAACACAAACACCTGTTATACACACACGTGTACAATCACACATTAGACATATACACACACACATAAATGTTCACCAAAAACTAGAAGTTTACGTGTAGTATTCGCAACCATCACCCATTTGCCCCAGGTATCAAAGTCATTCCAAAGTGCAGAACAATTTACGTTTTTACTTCAGTCTTTAATAATAATAAATTGCATTAATAGAGCAATCATCATTCCCAGGCAGAAATCAAAAAGCCTGAATGATTTCAATGAGAACCACACACACACGTCACACACACCTGCTCTGCTCCCTGGTGGAAGCAGGTGGACAGGCTCAGTGCCTTGCTGCGTTCCTCCAGCACCGATGTCAGCCCCTTCCAGTCCTCCTGTAGCCGCGACGACACACTCGCAATCCGCTCCGCCCCGTAGTGGCCAGCTTCACACAGCCGTGTTGCCACGGACACCACGCCGTCCACATTTACGCTCCCATTCTGAGGAGGGATCGGAGGTTAGACATTTCACTCATAGTTCAAAGTGTCACTATCGTGAAGTAGCATAGCACATCATTTTACAGAAAGTGTCTATAACCAAAGTGTTCAAGGTGTAATGGACAAGAAAATTGCCTGGTCTTTCTAACAGTGGACTGCTATTAAGTTGACAACCCTCTTATTATTTTTTTATACCCATTTTACCCGTATTTTCCCCCCTCTTAATTTCGTAATGTCCAATTTGCGATTATAAAAATCCACCCAAAAACCACACTTTTAACTATTTTATATAAATAATGTCCCCAGCATCATGACCAGGAACATTGTCACGGTTGAAAGAGGTCATTAAGGTACATATTTCTACTTGGTCTGCAATGGATGAAAAGATGAGGTGTGTTTTTTTCACATCTCTTTTTCATTAACACGTGAACATATCAACTACAGGTGACATAAATATTTTACTCCAGCATAAAAATAGATAAAAGGCTTTTTCTGCCCTCAGAAAACTATTTTTCTCCTGCTTTCTGTTTACTCAAAACTCAGACAGGAAGTATCAATGATGGGCTCAATGAGAAAGTGGTCAGATTAACCGGTTGCAAAACTTTAGCAAACAACACAGACAGGATAATTTACTGGGATTCATCCAATAACATTGAAGAGTTTACCAGCAACTGTGCTTCATTAACAAGTGCACTGATGAAAGGAACTGCTGGTTTCTATTCTACCTGATACAAAATGTTGGTATTGATTTCCCAAAATTGAACTGTGTCCTGTGGGGGTGAAATTAGAAATACGAGAACACCTCTACTGAGCAGGGCGGACTTTCCTGTTTGCAATGTAACTTAAGAAGGCAACATCTGCACTGAGCTAAAGGTCAGAGATGTTGCTTTTAAGGAGGACATAAATCCAGTCACTCACAAGAAATCCCACTATGATGTTGGACAAGCCATCAAACAGGCAATGTCTCAATACAGGACTAGCCGCTTAAACCAGGCCTAGATTGTCACTAGGCCTGACGAGATTGGAGGTGTGGCCTCGCGAGACTAATACAGGACTAACATTGAATCCTGTCGGGTCTTGCAAACTATCACAGACTATAAAGGGATACCCAGCTGCAAGCTGCCCAGCAATGCAAATCTACCAGACAATCAAAATGTCTCTGTGCAGTGGTTCCCAACTCCGGTCCTCAAGTACCCCCAACAGTACACATTTTTATTTCAAGCCTGGCCCAGTAAACCTGATTCAACTTATTAACATTAACTAGCTAACTAATGTGGTTAGTGCACCATTGATCAAGCTTTACACTGCAAGCTACATCATGTTAGCTCAACAGTTTAACGTAGCTAGCTAGCAAAGTAATCTTGAATTTGGGATAGATCACATAGATGACGACCAACACCAGCTACTAGTGAGTGTTATTGGTGCGCTAGTTTATTTGCTTTAGCCTAGTCATGGCTCACATCAACAGCAACATACAATATAGCATGGACCAACTCCAGTCTGCGTACTGCCCCAGAAGATTCAATAACATTGCAATGTCTATGGTACTCCACTGCCCTCTCCAATCAGAATATGCAATAACTATTTGGGAATGCTTGTTTACTGACTAAAGCTCAGTACTTAACACCACACTAACATCAAGGCTCATCACTAAGCTCAAGAGCCAGGGATAAACACATAACTCAGTAACTGGATCCTGGTCCCCAGGTTGTATGGGTAGGCATCAACAAATCCTCTAATCTCGACCTCAACACGGGGCCCCTCAGAGGTGCGTGCTCAGTCCCACTCGGTACTCCCATAATTACGTTCCCTGACAACACACCGCTGCAGTCCTGTTCGCTGATGATAACGAGGCACCACCAGTGATTGTGGACCACGGACAAAATGGGCAAGAACAAGCCATCCACATTGACGGTAGTCAACCACCCCGAAAGAGTGTGGTGTGAACGGCCAAGTTCCTCAACCAACCAGGCGGTGTCAGAGGAATGCCCCAAAAATAGTCACTGTCTCCAGCCACCCAAGCCAGAGGCTATTCTTTGTACCCCAGCATGACAGGCAAGGCCTTGTGTCTGTAAACGACAAGACCATGTACATCTTCCCCCCCAAGCCATGAGGCTGTTAAACAAGTCTGCCAAAGGATTATAAAATGGCCACCTGGCCTACCTGAAACATAACCCATTTCCTGGCAGGCCATCAATATTAGGATTTTCAATATTTCTATTTTTTACGTCATGCAGGCACACCCGTCAAACACACATAGCTATCCTGGACAGAAGCGCTGCAGCGCCACGATCCGCTGTAGGCCCCGGGACCCACATTGCGGGAAAACCAATCAGGCCACCATTCAGTGGCGTGCCACACTCAAGGGAGGTCATGAATACGCTTGCATGAATAAGCATGTGCTACTTTGTTCCCTCAGCATTCAGAGCAGGTTCCACCCTCCGGTGCCAACAGTGGGATCTTACCCGTCGGGGATCTCACCATCTAACCAGCCCTCTTCACTTGTCACATTTTAGTGCCCATATAAGTTTTGGAGGAGGTACCATTGGTCAAATTAACATGTGGGACAAGAAGATTGTGAACATGGTGTTTTACTCTATGAGGAAAATGCGACATTGACAAGGCAGAGGACCGTCCATTTATATTTCACATTAGGGTCTCTGAGTTCATGGGCAGGGCCATGGAGGGCTTCTGACATTTAGCTAATAGTTCAAAAAAAAATTGTACAATAGTATATCTGTACCTCAGAATTCATAATGTTGCGTGATAGATTGTCCATCCCATAAAGTTCATGGTGCAGTGAGATATAATTTTCGTACCATGGAGTTCATGCTGTAGTGTTATAGAATGTCTATACCATAGAGTTCATGGTGAAGTGCTGGTGTTGGGTCTGGAGGTCCAGGGCATGCTGGTGGTTAAGGCCAACCTCTGTCTGGCTCTGCAGAAACAGTTCCTTACTGTGGGCTATCCACTCAGACATCTAGAACACACAGAGGGTTACACACAGTTTAAATCATTTATTAAAGCCCACAAATCGAATATACAATTCAGCTTGCCATTAGAGGCCCGCTCTCTGTGGTGGTCAAATGAGCAGCCCGCCTCCCAAATATGCGCCTCCCTGAGCCTTCTCCACACGACAACAACATTGGACACTGAGACTATAGTGTCATCATCATCATCATCAACACACACAAGCACACACATGCACACACACACAAACATTAATTGAAGAAGATCCATTCAGAAAAAGCTTGTGAAAGAGGAAGGAAGAGAGAGAGAGAGAGAGAGAGACAGCAAAAGAGAGGAAGAGAGAGAGGGGGGAAGATGGAGGGCTGCCAGCCGACCTGCTGTCTCCACCACTGCTGTTCGTTCAGACAACAGATGGTCTCCACAGTGAAGCTCTAAACTGTACCACCACAGGGACACTAATACCCTGATCTTTAGTTCCTTCACCCTCCGAGTCACACACACACGCACACACACACACACACACACACTTGTCCTCTACACACACACACACCTTAGCGGCATCCTGCTCGTATAGGTGCAGCTGTAAGGTCTGGTCTAGGTGTGTCTTCCGTTCAGCCCAGCTCTGCTGCAGGTGTGTCCTGGCAGTCTGCAGTCTCTCCAGCAGGGCGGCGACCTTCGGAGCGACGCTTTGGAAGTCAGCCCCGCCTGACAACCAGCTCCCATAGCCGTGGTTGCTGCCCGGTCCATCGCTGGGGGCTTCACCGCTGTGGGTGGGGCCAAGCCGCATGCGCTGGAGCAAGCTCCGCCCTTCGTGATCAATGGCGTCAATGGGAGCCGTGGCAACGGTGGTGCGTAGTCGGCCGTGCTCCTCCAGTAGCCTGTTTGAACAAACAAGCAAAAAACAGCTTAAACATACAAAAACGTGTGAAAAACACCCACACATAAAGCAAAACACACATCTGTATCCAACTTACTTGCGGGCCTCATCCACACCCTGGGGCTCGCCTATGCGGGCCAGCCCTGCCTCCATCTGCTCTAGCTGGGCCAGCAGCTGTCCTGCGGCCTCTGAGAACTCCTCCAGGCCCAGCCGTAGCTCGGTCCATTCAACATGGTCATACTCCAGAGAGCCGCCCAGGTCAGCAGTAAGCTGTGACGGGTCGACCAGCTTGGAGAGGCCCTCCACTGACACTAAACTTGTCTGAAGGGGGACATGAAAAGATACAGAGAGAGGGCAGTGACAGAGGATTGATATCTACAGTATATATAGACATTAAAAGGGGATACATAATACTTCCACACACAGGCAAACCACCAATCAAATAAACACTGACACAGACACAAACACACCTCAAAGCTGAGCTTGGCACTGCCCAGGTTGGTTTTGTGTTTCTGCCAGAAGGTGTCTGGTTTGATGATAAGGGCTGTGTGAATGTGGGTAGAGAACCCCTCCTGAAGTGTCCGTAGCAAAGGTTTGACACTCTCCCACTTTGAGCCGCGCATGTCCACCACCACTGTGAAGCCTCTGGCACGCACATCATCACTGAGAGGGGGTGTTGAGTCCGGGAGAGAAGGAGTAAGAAAAGAGGATATAGATACAGAGAGAGTCAGGTTGTGAAACAGAGAAGGGATGGGAAAAGGGATAGGGCCACAGGGAAAGGGAGAGTGAGTTAGTCAGAAGGAGTGAGAGAGTAAGTGAAAGACAATGAGTTAGTTAGAGAAAGTCGGAAAGAGTGTGAGAGAGTGAGTTAATCCGGGAGAGTGACAGTGAGTTAGAGAGAGTTAGGGTGAGAGAGAGGGGATATGCATTAGCATAAGCTGAGAGGTGAAAGAAAAGTAGGAAGAACACTCACACGTTGTGATTCAGGGATGACACAATAGAGGCACACAGAGGCTTTTAATAAAGATACCTTTACCATTAGCACCATTACAATGTGGAGTTCACCTGAGAACATCATTGAAAGCTAAAAGGGCAGCAAGTGTTTCTAAGCTTGGAAAAACAATATACGACAATAGTGAAAATACAAATAGTACAATAAAAGTAACAAGAATGGATTGTGTTATTCAAAGAGTAAACAATAAATTGTGAGATGGCAACAAGAAATGTCATAAAGACATTTGAAGAAATTGAGAAAGTTCTATGCTGACGTGGAAGACCCAAAAAGCTGTCTGCATCTGATGAACAGTGTTTAAAGGTCACTTACTTGAGGACCAGAAGGAAGTGCTTGCTCAGCATCTGGCATAGGATTTTGCCAGATTACTTTTGTCATTTATATCTTCAACTTGCCCAGTTCCTTAAAATTTCTTTATTACAATTCATCTAGCCATATCAAAAGAACTGAAGAACCTTTTGGATGACACAAGAAATGTGCTCTTTATTTTACTGCCCAGATAAACAGCTTTGAAGAATGTTGTTCATGTAGTCAAACTTTTGATGGGTAATGTTCGACTGGTAACTAGAGTTACCTGGTTATGATAGAGGGACAGAGACAGACAGACAGAGGAGTAGTTACCTAGGTATAATGGAATGATGTAAAGAAGGACAGATAGAGATAGACAGTCATATCGTTACCTGGGTATAGTGGACAGATAGGTGACCAGTCTGCTTAAGTCTTCTTGTTTAACTCGATCGTGATTGGTCCGTGCCGGGAAGGTGAGGATGGGTCCACCTCTCTTGTCCCTTCCCCCTAGAATGGTGACATCATCAAAAAGCAACAGAACAAATGGTTACCACAGAGGTTTTACACTAAGGCTCTTAACATGAAATAGGTAACAGTCTGGAAGTGATCCTAGGGGAGGGGCTAGGTTAAAGAAGGAGGAGGAGTAATGGAAAAGGGACAAGGGAACAAAACTAGGAATCAAACGGAACGGAGCCACAGTGAAGGGATGGAACTTGGAGAAGAGACTGGTAAAAAAAAACGTGCTGTTGCAGACTAACCTGAGACAAAGGCCACTTTTTCTCTCAGAACGGTCAGCACATCCACCGCTCTCACCCCCTCCCCACGTGCACCCCCTGAGAGAGACAGGATGGTGGGGGACAAGGGAGGGAGGTGACAGACAGGGGCAGTCAGGGGAATAGAAAAAGATAGTTACGTTTCAATCTACCTTAAGGAGTATTTTGATCCCTGGTCGCAAGAACAGACTTAGCCACCAACAATCTGCATCTAACGAAATGCAAGACAGCCGGCTGTAACATCGCTATTCAAAAGTAATGGCATAAATGTGTTTGGACGTTGTGAATATATATATATATATATATATGATTGATGTATGATTATGATATATTATGATTTGTGTGTTTGTGGTGTTTGTCTATATTGTGATTTTCAATGAATCCATATGCTTTGCTTGTGGTGTGATTTTATGTTATGTGTATGTTGTAGACTGCAGACAAAACACATCTGGTGTTTAGGCCTGTTAGTGTAATCTGCTGCATGTGTAATCCTGGCTGGAACAGCTGGGGCACAGGGACGGGGTGAGTGTCGGGCACAGGGCAGGAGTGTGTGTTTGCGGGGGAAGACCTGAGCCTGTGATACTGTAAGCTGGAGCAATGGGGCACGTGTGTGCGTGCAGCTTTGCAGCCGCCTATAGAACCAGAGGGAAGGAGAGTGCGGGGTCAAAAACCCCTTACACCCCGCCCCCGCCCCCCCCAGGCCCCCCAACATGTGTTGTACACTGTGAATGGATGCAGAGACCGAGGGAGGGAGAAAGAAAAGGATAGAGAGCGAATGGGAGAAAAGATCATTAAAGGGAGGCAGAAGGGAGGGAAGGAGAGAGTGAGAGAGAGAGAGAGGGCAGGAGAATGAAAGGCAAATGTATAGCTCAGGGGGTCTGGTTGACCTCTCCAAGTCACCATGATTCTGCTCTTTCAGTATGTGACTCATACTGGATATCCACTCTGCAAGCAAACCCTCAGGTGTGTGTGTTTTGGCAGTCCCTCATCGACGGTGAACTGAGCCATGAAAACGATGGGAAGAAAGGAAACAGGCAGCACAATGAAATGAACATAGAAAAAGCAAAAGACAGGAAGACGAACCCAATGTTACAGGAAGTGTGGCACTCCTACTTCCTGTTGCAAGAAACTCTAGGGAATGGCAGGAAGTGAAAATAAAAGAATCGTACCAACCAAAAGACGCCCTGTTTACATCACTCTTTCTCACACACACAAACAGAAATGCACACGCGCAAATACGCACGCACATACCAATATGTTCCATGTATTGGACAGGCTGCAGAGGCCTGAACAACTTCAAGAAAAGTGGAAGCTAAACAGGACAGTTTCATGTATTAAGGATGCAGTCTGGGACTTTTGCAACTAACACAATATTTGTTACAGCCTCCCATTTCAGCTGGATGTTCAATATGTTGTTTATGCATCATCTATAAGTAGAATAACTCATTTAATACTTACATACTCAATTAGCCATGCATTTCCAAGTTAGAAAGTGAGTGTTTTTGATGGCATGCGGCACAAATCATTACATTCATTACATTTTTTCCATTGCAACCAGTGGCCAATACTTGCAGACCACATCCTTAAACTGTGTCACTGATGTTCACCATTCCCCTTTTCAAAATGACAGGTGCAAACACTTAGTCACTCTTGCCTTGCGACTGTAAAAGAGCAATGCTTGCACTACCACATGAGCACACACACACACCCATACACCCACACGGACACACACACACACTGTTAAACAGACAGCGTACCACCGCAAGGCAGATTACTGCTACTCAGTGTATCACAAGAGAATCTGAGAAACACACAAGGGACTACACTTACATACACACACACCCACACCCACACCACCACACACACCCAGACAGCCAGACGGGGTGCCGCCACAGGCAGATTACTACTACTCTATGTATCACAAGAGAATCTGAGAAACACACAAGGGAGCGAACTTAGATATACACCCACAAAAAATACACACACACACACACACCCACACGGCCAGACAGAGAGTGTTACACCGCGAGGCAGATTACAACGATATTACAACACTGAGAATCAAAAATACACAGCCACAAATACACACATATACATATGCACACAACCTATTCCTAAGCAGCTTATAGACAACCCTGTGGTTCATACATTATATCAGACAGACATGGACAGACAGATTGAGACAGACAGACTGAGAGACAGACAGTCAAGCCGGCACGCAGACAGAGACAGACAGACCGACAGGAAGGCAGGTGGGCATGCAGACTGGGAGGCAGGGAGACAGACAGAGGCAGACTTACAGAGGGATGTTCTATATATATACATACATACATACATATCTGTGTGTGTGTGTGTGTGTGTGCGTGTGTACAGAGACAGGTTTATCCATCTCAGTGGGGGAGACACCTAATCCTGAGCATAAACGGGGCATTAACACTTCCTTATGTTGAAATATTCCCAGCTCAGGAACCAATGATAACCTCCTGAGGGAGAGGGGAGGAGAGGGGGAGGGTAAGGAGCGTTGACAGGAAGGGGAAGGGAAATAAAGAGGAACTCTTCGGTGACAGTTCCTCGAAGCAGCAGGGGAGGAGATCACAGGGGCACCGTTGCATCTCCCTTCACCTATTTAAGCAGGGATGAGTTGCAGAGGTGAGTTACAGGGATGAGTTACCGGGTGTGGATCTCAAAAGTCTTATCTTTGTTCCTCTCACTGGCTCCTTTCCTTCAGGTGATATTAAATATCTAACCACATAAATGTAAATAAAATACCCCAAAAAGATTTGATTTCACCTATTCAGTGTCATCATATAAGCGCATATCAAAAACCGAAGCCTAGAGAAAACAAGGCAAGTGAAAGGAAGCTATCAAGAGTATTGAGGCATAGCCCTTATATTGTACCTCAATAACCAGTACAAGTCGTTAATCCCTTTAAATTCCTCCTCAGTGTTTCAATGATGATAAGATGCCTATATTCTCTATTGAGATTAAGCCATTTGGACCATTTGGGACAGCCAACATCCATGCTCAATAGTGAGCACACACACATATAATGTCTCTTATATCATGTTTTTCTGGGTGTAGCTCTCTGTGATTCTAAAGCTGGGAGTCATGCATCTTCAGCACCATGCGAGTGTATGCGTTTGCGTGCGTGGTAGCGCCTTACTGCACACAGCTGCGGTAACATGGTTGGCTACAATACAGTGGCCTATAGCAGCTGTACATGCTTACTACACACAGAGAATGGAAGGACGGAGAATGAAACATCATGGCGAAACGCCTCAGGCCGGTGTAATGCCCGTTTGTGATTGTTTAAAAATCACAGCGAGACAGAAAACGATCATATAAACGTATATAGATGTGGGTGTGTCCGTATTGCTATCGTTTTACAACGCTGAGCAATGCTGCAAGCCGCTACAGATACATTATATAGGCTAGGCTGCTACTGTAGTCTTCTCTCTCTTTATGATGGACCCGCATTCACACAAACAGTATGCACACACGCACGCGCGCACACACACACAGACAAGCACATAGCCTACAAACACACACCGCCCAAAAACTCAATAGAAATGTTCGGTACGTCCTGACCATGCATGTTACAGTGCAATAGGCAAATTCTATAATGGGAATGGATAAACAGCTCTGGCTGTGCTGTTCTCACGGTAACGGACAAGCACATTCCTGCACGGTAACGAGTCGACATCCACACAAACCGTGGGCCAGGCAGCTGTGACCAGCGGCCAAGGTTTAGCGTTTTCTCCCATTATCGATCTCACACGGGATGCCGTTAACACCCAGCCTGCCCACCTGCTTTAGCCAGCCCGTCCTGGCCGGCTTCACCAGGTCCGGTTTGGGCAGGGTCCCCGGGATTCATCCTCTCCTCTCGGATAGATCCTCCACGCCTTCACTGGAAGGCTGATGGGTTTTTTTTATCTTTCTTTTTTCAAGTCCCTCGGTGTCCAGAGATGGTCGTTGCCGGGAGAAAGTCAGTCAGTCATCGCGCGGCCCCGTCCCCATGTTCTTTATCCTAGCAACGATTCCCGTCCGTCGTCGGGCGCATTCCCGTTCCTCTTCATTCGCTACAGTCACTGTCACCGTGAACCTGCGCGGCATCACATCTCATCATAGCATCATATACCACGGTATCACCTCGCGCGCTTTTGTTCAGCAGTTAACTAATAAGCCTACCAAGTAGCCTGCGGAGAAGGCTGATGTAGGCTCCACCACGATCCCTCTAAAACCGACCAGTCAAACAATAGGCTACCATACCGTCGAGTCCACTGCACGCAGACGCAGGCTGTGCGGCTGGTCGGGTCAGCTGGCTGCGCGAGCACCGAGAGATTGTCCTGTCCATGCAAGGCGCGTGCAACCGGAGGCGAGGCAGAACCGTTTAAGATACACACCGTGCCTCAAGTGATTCAATAAGAACATTAGCCCTGTGCCTGCAAGAGGGTATTTCCATTATTCCCTAACGGGCGCTTGTTCAATGCCTTCATTCACGGGTCAGTATTCGCTAGCAAGGACATTGTCATCATGCTTTGCATTGTTCTTCCCAGATCAGAGGACATCTGACATTTAGTAATTTAGCAGACCAGACCAGCTATGTACACTATCGGTTAGGTTTATGTGCGTTGCTAATGGGCACACCAGCACGGTAACCTAGGCTATTTGCTCACCTTTTCGGCTCAGGGATGTGAACCAAAGATATTTATGTTGCTGGCCTAAAACCAATACTTCCAGTGGGCCAATATATTGAGAGAGGATCTGCATGCTTCTGAGAGCAAATCTGCCTATATTTGATTCTGCAGTGTCTTAGTCAAGTAGCCACCGTTTGCTTATTATCAGAAGCCCATCTCTAATTTATAAGTGTTAGCTTGAGAAAAAAAAGTATTTCACGTGAAAGGACTCAACTAACCCGACGCATCAATATGTCACCAAGGGGTCCACCTACCAACAAATTTGCCTAAATCGCTCTTAACCCTCCAACCCATCAATGCCACTTCAAACACATTAGGCTACTATTAAGGGGAGGACCGGGAATTTAGAAACTACCATTAAAAATACCTAACCCTAACTTAAACCGTAACTAACCATAACCTATATGATCTGACCTAAAGCCTTAACATAACTTAACCCTAAATCTTAACCCTTACCTATAATTACTAATTTTAATCCTAGTCCTAATTCTAACCCTAAATTTAAACCACGTCAAATAAAGCCTATTTTCAAAGAGAGGACCGGTGAAATGTCCTCACTACACACGTTATACCAACAGGAACACACACCGCACACACACGCGCACACACACACACGTAGGATACACACAGAGAGATTCATATCCATTCGTTTACATTGACATTTGACTTTATTTAAATCAGTAAGCATAACAATTTAAATTGAATTGTACATTCTTAGAAAAGTTAGCTAATGGCTACCACATTCTTCGAAATGTCACAGGCACAAAGATTTAAGATGAACTCTCATTTCGGATACATAAAGTAGCGCAGTAGATGCAATTGACAAAACATAAGGAAATCTCGCCCTCTTGAGGACGGTGGTAATTCTTCACACACACACAGTGACGTCACAACTGCCGTCTATTACACGGCAGTAGCCTATCAAATTGATTAAAAACCTCACCTGCTATACCGTCTTTACAACGTTCACAGCGCGATCGACATCGACTGATCCCCCGAAAGACAACCGCACAGCTGTAGAGACGGTTAGTTACCCTTTTCAAGTTTTCAATAGTTAATAGCTTAATCTGGAGATGTTTATATTAATTTTAGACAACATGTTAGAGGTTTACAATGCCAGACGATACTGCAAGATTTGTAGTTAACCATTTATTTTCACCATACAGGTGTTTTCATTGCTTGCCTGCATTTGTGTACAGCATGCCTCACACAGGTAAGCAGGTGGTCATCCCTCCAGAACTTCCCGACATCCTGAAGCAGTTCACCAAGGATGCCATCCGAACACAACCTGAAAACCTTCTGGAATGGGCCACACTGTGAGCTGGATGAGGTTACCCTTAGACATGCACTGTGGCTCAAATGGCAGGACACCATGAAGGGAATAGGGTAGCATTTGTGACACACTTGATCTAAGATGAATTTAGTAGTCTCTCAGAGGTCAACGATGAAGTGAGCCCAATTGAAGATTAGCCGACATGGACCATATTAAAGCTGGGTAGTATGTGTCTGTCTGTTGTAGGTATTTCAGTGCTATGGTCCAGGGACAGCCCTTACCGGTGAAAAAGACCGAAGACAATGAGGTGACCCCCAACACTGTGGACCTCACACCTGAGATACTAGCCACTATGCACAACAAGTGAGGAGGTGCGCACGTGCACACACACTACATAGACACCTACACATCGGACGTGAACACACAAAACGTAAACTCTTTTCCCTGTGTCCCTACGTACTCCCCCCCCATCCCTTCTCTTCTAGCTTCATGGGAAAGACACGGTCACTAAGGAGGAGGTGAGACAGCTGTGGGCGTCGTTGGGATTGGCTGACGACCTACTTAGTCATATCATGAAAGTGGGCGGCTTCGAAGACAATCTCGCCTGGGTCAAATTCTTCGCGCTGGGCTGCAGCTACCTGGGAGGGGTGCGTACAATAACATTTCCCCGGCATGCTGGCAGACACTTCACTGACAACAGCCAGTGATCAAACCACTTAGCAGATATTATCCAATGACCCTCGTGCTCCTGTTATCTTGGTGACCACCAATGTCTCTCTGGCAGACGATCAAGAATGCCCTGACCCATGCGCTGTACATCCTGAACTCAGACAGCGCATGTAAGCCACCCGACGCCTGCATCTCCTTCCAGGATTTCCGGTTCCTTTATAGCTACCTGGCTGCCGTGGATAGAGAGGTGTCCCAGGCCCAAATGGAGCAGGCCCTCGCCTACCTTGAGACACAGGCGTGAGTCACTTCATGCTTGCAGAACAACTACATAGACGTAACTCACATTACAAACAACAGACCTTAAGCTGGGTAGCGCACCATAGACAGCCTCACAAAATGTGATTATTTTCTTTGTCTATCTGCATGACGGTCTGTATGCCTGTCTTTTGTCTTGTCTGTCTCGCAGAAATGCGAAAGGTGGGCTGGTGAAAGTGTCAGACTTTGTCAACAGTCGTAAAGTGCGTTTGGGATAGGAGCACCGGCACTCTCCAGCACTCAACCCTCTCTCCCACAACCAACCAATTCACAACCCTCCCGGTCTGTTGAGCAACACTCCCGAATCTTCTAATAAAGATTGTGCCATAGAAAAAAATACAATGGTGTTGCATATAGGTACCTCATTGGTCAGAGCATCAGGTCAGTAAACAAAAGGTTACCATACCCCATACCATCTTCTTCCGCTTATCCGGGGCCGGGTCGCGGGGGCAGAAGTCTAAGCAGGGATGCCCAGACTTCCCTCTCCCCAGACACTTCCTCCAGCTCTTCCGGGGGGACACCGAGGCGTTCCCAGGCCAGCCGGGAGACATAGTCCCTCCAGCGTGTCCTAGGTCTTCCCCGGGGTCTCCTCCCGGTGGTACGGGACCGGAACACCTTCCCAGGAAGGCGTTCCGGAGGCATCCGAAACAGATGCCCAAGCCACCTCAGCTGACCCCTCTCGATGTGGAGGAGCAGCGGCTCTACTCTGAGCTCCTCCCGGGTGACCGAGCTTCTCACCCTATCTCTAAGGGATCGCCCAGCCACCCTGCGGAGAAAGCTCATTTCGGCCGCCTGTATCCGGGATCTTGTCCTTTCGGACAAGATCCGACCCAAAGCTCATGACCATAGGTGAGAGTAGGAACGTAGATTGACCGGTAAATCGAGAGCTTCGCCTTGCGGCTCAGCTCTTTCTTCACCACGACAGACCGATACATCGACCGCATTACTGCAGAAGCTGCACCGATCCGTCTGTCAATCTCCGTTCCTACCTTCCCTCACTCGTGAACAGGACCCCTAGATACTTAAACTCCTCCAC
This sequence comes from Esox lucius, assembly GCF_011004845.1. NCBI lineage: Eukaryota > Metazoa > Chordata > Actinopteri > Esociformes > Esocidae > Esox > Esox lucius. The sequence continues at coordinate 31,626 of NW_022995039.1, forward strand.
TTGAGGCAGACACTCTCCACCAACCTGAAGTGGGCAAGCCACCCTTTTCCGACTAAGGACCATGGCCTCGGATTTGGAGGTACTGATTTTCATCCCCACCGCTTCACACTCGGCTGCAAACCGTCCAAGTGCATGCTGAAGGTCCTGGCTTGAAGGGGCCAACACGACAACATCATCCGCAAAGAGCAGAGACGAAATCGTGTGGTCCCCAAACTTGACACCCTCCGGCCCCTGGCTGCGCCTAGAAATTCTGTCCATAAAAATTACGAACAGAACCGGTGACAAAGGGCAGCCCTGCCGGAGTCCAACATGCACAGGGAACAAGTCTGACTTACTGCCGGCAATGCGGACCAAGCTCCTGCTTCGGTCGTACAGGGACCTGACAGCCCTTAGCAAAGGACCCAGGACCCCATATTCCCGAAGCACCCTCCACAGGATGCCGCGAAGGACACAGTCGAATGCCTTCTCCAAATCCACAAAACACATGTGGATTGGTGTGGCAAACTCCCATGAACCCTCCATCACCCTGTAGAGGGTATAGAGCTGGTCCAGTGTTCCACGGCCTGGACGAAAACCACACTGTTCCTCCTGAATCCGAGGTTCTACTATCGGCCGTATTCTCCTCTCCAGAACCCTGGCATAGACTTTCCCGGGGAGGCTGAGAAGTGTGATCCCCCTATAGTTGGAACACACCCTCCGGTCCCCCTTCCTAAAAAGAGGGACCACCCCCCGGTCTGCCATCCCAGAAGCACTGTCCCTGACTGCCACGCGATGTTGCACAGGCGTGTCAGCCAAGACAGCCCCACAACATCCAGAGACTTGAGGTACTCAGGGTGGATCTCATCCCCCCGGTGCCTTGCCACCGAGGAGTTTCTTAACCACCTCTGTGACTTCAGCCCGGGTGATGGACGAGTCCACCTCTGAGCCCTCATCCTCTGCTACCTCAAAAGGTTGTTTGTTCAAATCCCAGAGCCGAAAAATTAACCATTCTTTGTGCTGTCTTTGAGCAGGACAGTTAACCAAAATTATTCCTGATCACCTGCCTGTGATCCTACTATCTGAGGATGCATCAATGAGAATTGGATATGCCAAATGTTTTCCCATTTTAGACATATAACAGGTTGGATATCGCCATACTATTACAGTCTTGTGAAAAATGAAGGACATCCCCTGGATTGGACACATGGATATGAGCTCAAGTCCAACCACTTTCATTGTTAAAGGTAACTCCATTGAACAAATCATACAAATCACAACTTTTTAAACTTTGAATACATTTCTGTTATTAAAATAAACAGAAATGCAATTTCCTTATGTGAAAGAAAAATAAACTCAAGAAACTCTCAAACCATAGTAATCGATCGAAGTTAACAGACCTCATAACAGCACTACAAATGTTTTATTTTCTGCTTCAAACGGAAGGACCAGAAAAGAGAAACAAGCAACTTCACCATATAGCCATCTGTAGCTGTGCAATTAGAAAAGATAATTTGAGGCCCGGCGCCTTGTATCGTGGCCACAATCAGGCTAACCATGGTCTTTTCCCTATCCTGGCATCAGTGTATAGTGAAAATGTAAAGGCAATTTTGGCCTAGCTTAAGTCAATTTATTACACTGGATTTTAGATAGCAATTTTAGCAGGCTTCTAGTCAATGAACAGGGTACGATTTGTACAGAGGTTTATTAGTATTCATAATGCCATTAATACACAAATTCCGATAAATAATCGAATTAGGAAATGGCTACTTAGGAAATGGCTAATATATAACACTAGGCATTCTCAAAATGTCTCAGCATGCAGGCTGACATGATTAAATAAACATCTGGGTTGGGCTATACAGTGGGGACAACAAGTATTTGATACACTGCTGATTTTGCAGGTTTTCCTACTTACAAAGCATGTAGAGGTCTGTAATTTCTATCATAGGTACACCTCAACTGTGAGAGACAGAATAAAAAATCCAGAAAATCACATTGTATGATTTAAATAATTAATTAGCATTTTATTGCATGACATAAGTATTTGATTGCCTACCAACCAGTAAGAATTCCGGCTCTCACAGACCTGTTAGTTTTTCTTTTAGAAGCCCTCCTGTTCTCCACTCATTACCTGTATTAACTGCACCTGTTTGAACTCGTTACCTGTATAAAAGACACCTGTCCACACACTCAATCAAACCGACTCAAACCTCTCCACAATGGCCAAGACCAGAGAGCTGTGTAAGGACATCAGGGATAAAATTGTATACCTGCACAAGGCTGGGATGGACTACAGGACAATAGGCAAGCAGCTTGGTGAG
>NW_022995040.1:0-25000 GCF_011004845.1 Esox lucius
TGCGGCTCAGGCCCCCCCCCCCCCTCAGTCTGCTCTGCAGATGACCCATCTGACCCCTACGGTCTCCCTCTCTGACCTCGTTGAAGTGCAATCTCAAGCTTCTCCTAAAAAGAGAACCGCTTGGAAGAAAGCAGGGGCATCCTATGTGAATTCTGTTTGGATAGTGGTAACCTCTGTTTACCAAAATGTCTGTTTCATTTCTATGCAGTGCTCTCACATGGAAAAGATCACGCTTCAAAAGGGGGGATGGCAAATATGGTAAATAAGTGTTGATACACACAGGGCTTTACGAATTATGCTCAACATTTTTGTTCAAAATGCCTGGTGTGTTTGAGGTTTAATGTAGGGCGGGGACAAGTAGACCCCCAGTTCAGCCATCCTCCCCCTGATTGTCCCTTTGACCATGTGATGGTGGATTTTATTGAGTTGAACCCCTGCAAGTTTGTTGATATGTTTTCTAAATGGGTTGAGGCCTTCCCGGCTGGGAATGCTGATGCAACAGCAGTTGCTAAGACATTATTAGCTGAAACCATACCCAGATGGGGAATTCCTAAGAAACTGGCAAATGACAATGGATCACATTTTGTTAACGGAGCCATTCAGAAGATGTCTGAGTACTTAGGAGTTGATCTAAAGACTCACTGTGCCTACCACCTGCAGAGTGGAGGGGCAGTGGAGAGAAATGAAACTCACAAAGTTGGGTGAAGAGAAACTGGCCTCTCCCCTCATGAGGTCATCACTGGAAGACCAATGAACACAGGCCTAGGCACCCCTACTCACACAGACCTCACCACAGAACATGTGAATGATATTATGTTAACATACTGCACTAATCTGTCAAAGGTTCTGAACAACATCCATAGGAGTGTGAATGCTGCTCTACCAACTCCCATTGAACTCCCGCTGCACCACATCAAGCCTGGGGATTAGGTAGTCATCAAGGACTGCAAGAGAATGCATTGGAGCAAGCCACGCTGGTTGGGTCCATATCAAGTCCAACTGGTCTCTCAGTCTGCTGTCAAAGTTGCTGAATGAGGAACCTGGGTTCACGCCACACACTGTAAGAAGGCTCCAGCATTAGAAGATACGGTGAAAGAATAGGTAAATTTAAGTTACCTAAGGGCTGCATGGGTTGTGGTGCTAGTAACCATCAACTCCAACACAGCCTGCGACCATGGAGCCAGAGAGACAAGGACCAGGGATCCCCTTCAAGAGGTCCGGAGGAATGAGATGCACCATCGGGTGCCTGCTGATTTTAAGCATTGTCATTGTCATACCGATAGTGTGGATTTCCAAACCACACTATAATGATCATGGACAGATTGTAAATATGACATCTAATAAAATTTTGAGTACCGTGACGTCGCCCGGTATGGCGCAGCCGGGGCCCCACCCCGGAGCCAGGCCCGGGGTTGGGGCTCGAATGCGAGCGCCTGGTGGCCGGGCCTTCCCCCATGGGGCCCGGCCGGGCTCAGCCCGAACGGGTGACGTGGGGCCGCCCTCCCGTGGGCTCACCACCCACAGGAGGGACCATAAGGGGCCGGTGCAAAGAGGATCGGGCGGCAGTCGAAGGCAGGGGCCTAGACAACCCGATCTCTGGACACAGAAACTGGCTCTAGGGACGTGGAATGTCACCTCGCTGGCGGGGAAGGAGCCTGAGTTAGTGCGTGAGGTTGAGAGGTTCCGATTAGAGGTAGTCGGGATCACCTCTACGCACGGCTTGGGCTCTGGAACCACACTCCTTGAGAGAGGATGGACTCTTCACCACTCTGGAGTTGCCCATGGTGAGAGGCGGCGGGCTGGTGTGGGTTTGCTCATAGCTCCCCAGCTCTGCCGCCATGTGTTGGAGTTTACCCCGGTGAACGAGAGGGTCGTTTCCCTGCGCCTACGGGTCGGGGATAGGTCTCTCACTGTTGTTTGTGCCTACGGGCCGAACCGCAGTGCAGAGTACCCGACCTTCTTGGAGTCTCTGGGAGGGGTGCTGGAAAGTGCTCCGACTGGGGACTCTATTGTTCTACTGGGGGACTTCAACGCCCACGTGGGCAACGACAGTGACACCTGGAGGGGCGTGATTGGGAGGAACGGCCCCCCCTGATCTGAACCCGAGTGGTGTTCAGTTATTGGACTTCTGTGCTAGTCACAGTTTGTCCATAACGAACACCATGTTCAAGCATAAGGGTGTCCATCAGTGCACGTGGCACCAGGACACCCTAGGCCGCAGGTCGATGATCGACTTTGTTGTCGTCTCATCTGACCTGCGGTCGTATGTCTTGGACACTCGGGTGAAGAGAGGGGCGGAGCTGTCAACTGATCACCACCTGGTGGTGAGTTGGATCCGATGGTGGGGGAGGAAGCTGGACAGACTCGGCAGGCCCAAGCGTACTGTAAGGGTCTGCTGGGAACGTCTGGCCGAGTCTCCTGTCAGAGAGATCTTTAACTCCCACCTCCGGCAGAGCTTCGACTGGATCCCGAGGGAGGTTGGAGATATTGAGTCCGAGTGGACCATGTTCTCCACCGCCATTGTCGAAGCGGCCGCTCGGAGCTGTGGCCGTAAGGTCTCCGGTGCCTGTCGAGGCGGCAATCCCCGAACCCGGTGGTGGACACCGGAAGTAAGGGATGCCGTCAAGCTGAAGAAGGAGTCCTATCAGGCCTGGTTGGCTTGTGGGACTCCTGAGGCAGCTGACGGGTACCGACAGGCCAAGCGGGCTGCAGCCCGGGTGGTTGTGGAGGCAAAAACTCGGGCCTGGGAGGAGTTCGGTGAGGCCATGGAGAAGGACTATCGGCTGGCCTCGAAGAGATTCTGGCAAACCATCCGGCGCCTCAGGAGAGGGAAACAGTGCCCTACCAACGCTGTTTACAGTAGAGGTGGGCAGCTGTTGACCTCAACTGAGGATGTCGTCGGGCGGTGGAAGGAGTACTTCGAGGATCTCCTCAATCCCGCTGACATGTCTTCCATTGAGGAAGCAGAGGATGAGGGCTCAGTGGTGGACTCGTCCATCACCCGGGCTGAAGTCACAGAGGTGGTCAAGAAACTCCTCGGTGGCAAGGCACCGGGGGTGGATGAGATCCGCCCTGAGTACCTCAAGTCTCTGGATGTTGTGGGGCTGTCTTGGTTGACACGCCTGTGCAACATCGCGTGGCGGTCGGGGACAGTGCCTCTGGGATGGCAGACCGGGGTGGTGGTCCCTCTTTTTAAGAAGGGGGACCGGAGGGTGTGTTCCAACTATAGGGGGATCACACTTCTCAGCCTCCCCGGGAAAGTCTATGCCAGGGTTCTGGAGAGGAGAATACGGCCGATAGTAGAACCTCGGATTCAGGAGGAACAGTGTGGTTTTCGTCCGGGCCGTGGAACACTGGACCAGCTCTATACCCTCTACGGGGTGTTGGAGGGTTCATGGGAGTTTGCCCAACCAATCCACATGTGTTTTGTGGATTTGGAGAAGGCATTCGACTGTGTCCCTCGCGGCATCTTGTGGAGGGTGCTTGGGGAATATGGGGTCCTGGGTCCTTTGCTAAGGGCTGTCAGGTCCCTATACAACCGAAGCAGGAGCTTGGTCCGCATTGCCGGCAGTAAGTCAGACTTGTTCCCAGTGCATGTTGGACTCCGGCACGGCTGCCCTTTGTCACCGGTTCTGTTTGTAATTTTTATGGACAGAATTTCTAGGCGCAGCCAGGGGCCGGAGGGTGTCAGGTTTGGGGACCACACGATTTCGTCTCTGCTCTTTGCAGATGATGTTGTCGTGTTGGCCCCTTCTAACCAGGACCTTCAGTATGCACTGGGACGGTTTGCAGCCGAGTGTGAAGCGGTGGGGATGAAAATCAGTACCTCCAAATCCGAGGCCATGGTCCTCAGTCGGAAAAGGGTGGCTTGCCCACTTCAGGTTGGTGGAGAGTGCCTGCCTCAAGTGGAGGAGTTTAAGTATCTAGGGGTCTTGTTCACGAGTGAGGGAAGGATGGAACGGGAGATTGACAGACGGATCGGTGCAGCTTCTGCAGTAATGCAGTCGATGTATCGGTCTGTCGTGGTGAAGAAAGAGCTGAGCCGCAAGGCGAAGCTCTCGATTTACCAGTCAATCTACGTTCCTACTCTCACCTATGGTCATGAGCTTTGGGTCATGACCGAAAGGACAAGATCCCGGATACAGGCGGCCGAAATGAGTTTTCTCCGCAGGGTGGCTGGGCGATCCCTTAGAGATAGGGTGAGAAGCTCGGTCACCCGGGAGGAGCTCAGAGTAGAGCCGTTGCTCCTCCACATCGAGAGGGGTCAGCTGAGGTGGCTTGGGCATCTTTTTCGGATGCCTCCGGAACGCCTTCCTGGGAAGGTGTTCCGGTCCCATCCCACCGGGAGGAGACCCCGGGGAAGACCTAGGACACGCTGGAGGGACTATGTCTCCCGGCTGGCCTGGGAACGCCTCGGTGTCCCCCCGGAAGAGCTAGAGGAAGTGTCTGGGGAGAGGGAAGTCTGGGCATCCCTGCTTAGACTGCTGCCCCCGCGACCCGGCCCCGGATAAGCGGTAGAAGATGGATGGATGGATGGATGGACATCTAATGAAGCAAGGAAAGAGACATTTGTACACCACGAGAAAAGGTCCAAACCACAGATACAGATAGACTGTTCAAAATCAGGCCCTATGTTGATTTGTGACATGATTAACTGCTCCCCGGATGGGGATTGCTATGTACTGACAAGCCCAGTGTTGAAGGATAATAAGTGGTATTGGACTCACCTAAATACAGGAAGGAGCACTATGTTCCCCTCCTCATACTATTTTCCCAAACATGTGAATAGGTGGAGATGTTATGATGATGATTATTGTACTATTAACATTTCCAAACCACTATGAGTAATCCAGTATTACTGGTGTTTCAATATTGATGAGGATAACCCCCCTTGCAGATCACCTGACTTCCCTAAAGGTAGACCCGCTATGAAATGTCCCTTAACAGTTGCACGTACTACTGTAGGTCCTACTCCTGCACCACGTCGTTCTGAACCAGATAGAGTAAGGAGAGCACTGTTAGAGCCAGACAACATAGCCCTTAGGATAATGGTTGACTATGCAAAGCACAAGAACATGACTGATTGCTGGATCTGTCAACACATACCAACATCTTCACGTTCACCTATGTTAACCCCTATCCCATTTTCAGTAGCAGACTGGCAGGCACACGGTTGGACCGAGGTGGCAGTACAAATGACACCACCAGATAAGGACTGTTATACCCCGTCTGCCATTCCTGACCACCTGGGTGGGGCTAACTTAGATTTGGTCACCAATACATGTTTATGAATTGCATAATGTCTCACTCTGTATTACAGGTGCTTCAGGAGCCACACAGAGTTTAGGACAAAGTGATTGCTCCACAACAACTCAAACCAACTTCACGACTCTAGGGGCTTTGCCGGAGCAGGTCTATATAGTCTGTGGAGGGAAAGCATACAGTTGCATTCCTAGAGACGCAGGTGGAGTATGCTATATGGCGTACTTGGTCCCTTTGATTAGGCGAGCAGATCACAGGGAAATGGCAGCCTTATATCAGTCCCAATTTCGCCATAAGCGAACACTTACTAGAACTCAACGTATATTTAGTGTTCTGATCCCAGGATATGGCACATACACCTCACAGGAAGAGATAATGGCTCTGTCCAAAGTGTTGGAGAAACACATGAATTTGACAACTGACACAATTGCGGCAATAGGCACGGAGCTGAGTGAAACCCGTTCAGTTGCTCTGCAGAACAGAATGGCCCTAGATATGATTTTGGCTTCTCAGCGCGGTGTCTGTAAGGTGGTGGGATCTGAATGTTGTACATACATTTCAGATGCATCACAAAAGGTAATTAATTTAGTCCAAGAAACTAATAAAGGAATAGAAGAGCTTCAAACAGTTCATGGGTGGGACCCATTCTCAGGACTTTCCTACACGAAGGGACGTCGTCGGCGCCAGCCGCGCAAAAGGCCTGAAAAAATACTAGCCTCCCGTACTTGGTGTACCCCCCCTTTTTTTTCGCGCTAAAAATAGGCCGCCCCCCTGGTAAAATCCGTACGGTCTTCCAGTCCGCCAAAGTCGAAACGGCGCGTCTCTGGGGCCCCCGGGGCCCGAGATATGATTTTTTTTCCGAAAAGTGCCAAAAACCGCGCTACCGGACAATTCCACCAGGTGGCGTGCGACCGTACTAGCCTAATGCCGGGATTGCGTGGCAAATGTACGCCGGCCTGAGCCGCGCAATGCATTGCCGGCGCCAATGTGATACATTGCAAATGTACGCCCGATGGGATTCCCCATGATACGCGTCAGTACATGGCCCAAGGGTCCAAATTTGTAAAAGACTGGCCAAATGTACACGCGATACTTCTCAATTGTACGCCCAATGGGATTCCCCATACTACACATTAGGACATACTCCCCCGGTCGAAATTTGTAATTTACTTGCCAAATGTACACGCGATACTTTCCAATTGTACGCCCAATGGGATTCCCCATACTACACATTAGGACATACTCCCCCGGTCCAATTTTGTAATTTACTGGGCAAATGTACATGTAATACTTCCCAATTGTACGCACAATGGGATTATCAATAGAACACATGGGAACATGCTCCCCCGGTCCAAATTTGTAAAATACTGGCCAAATGTACACGCGATACTTCCCAATTGTACTCCCAATGGGATTATGAATAGAACACATGGGAACATACTCCCCCGGTCCAAATTTGTAATTTACTGGGCAAATGTACATGCAATACTTCCCAATTGTACGCCCAATGGGATTATCAATAGAACACATGGGAACATACTCCCCCGGTCCAAATTTTGAACAATACATGGCAAATGTACATAATATACTTGCCAAATGTACGCCCAATGGAATTACCCATAATACACTTCACTCCATACTCCCCCAGTCCAAATTTTGAAATTTACTGGGCAAATGTACATTTTCAGTGTATTACATTGCCGGTGGCAGTGTAATACATTGCAAATGTACACAAAATTGGATTATCAATAGAACACATGGGAACATACTCCCCCAGTCCAAATTTTGAACAATACATGGCAAATGTACATAATATACTTGCCAAATGTACGCCCAATGGAATTACCCATAATACACTTCACTCCATACTCCCCCAGTCCAAATTTTGAAATTTACTGGGCAAATGTACATTTTCGGTGTATTACATTGCTGGTGGCTGTGTAATACATTGCAAATGTACACAAAATTGGATTATCAATAGAACACATAGGAACATACTCCCCCAGTCCAAATTTTGAACAATACATGGCAAATGTACAAGCTATACTTGCCAAAAGACCACCCAATGGAATTACCCATAATACACTTCACTCCATACTTCCCCCAGTCCAAATTTTGAAATTTACTGGGCAAATGTACATTTTCAGTGTATTACATTGCCGGTGGCTGTGTAATACATTGCAAATGTACACAAAATTGGATTATCAATAGAACACATGGGAACATACTCCCCCAGTCCAAATTTTGAACAATACTTGGCAAATGTACATAATATACTTGCCAAATGTACGCCCAATGGAATTACCCATAATACACTTCACTCCATACTCCCCCAGTCCAAATTTTGACATTTACTGGGGAAATGTACATTTTCAGTGTATTACATTGCCGGTGGCAGTGTAATACATTGCAAATGTACACAAAATTGGATTATCAATAGAACACATGGGAACATACTCCCCCAGTCCAAATTTTGAACAATACTTGGCAAATGTACATAATATACTTGCCAAATGTACGCCCAATGGAATTACCCATAATACACTTCACTCCATACTCCCCCAGTCCAAATTTTGAAATTTACTGGGGAAATGTACATTTTCAGTGTATTACATTGCCGGTGGCAGTGTAATACATTGCAAATGTACACAAAATTGGATTATCAATAGAACACATGGGAACATACTCCCCCAGTCCAAATTTTGAACAATACAGGGCAAATGTACAAGCTATACTTGCCAAAAGACCACCCAATGGAATTACCCATAATACACTTCACTCCATACTTCCCCCAGTCCAAATTTTGAAATTTACTGGGCAAATGTACATTTTCAGTGTATTACATTGCCGGTGGCAGTGTAATACATTGCAAATGTACACAAAATTGGATTATCAATAGAACACATGGGAACATACTCCCCCAGTCCAAATTTTGAACAATACATGGCAAATGTACATAATATACTTGCCAAATGTACACCCAATGGAATTACCCATAATACACTTCACTCCATACTTCCCCCAGTCCAAATTTTGAAATTTACTGGGCAAATGTACATTTTCAGTGTATTACATTGCCGGTGGCTGTGTAATACATTGCAAATGTACACAAAATTGGATTATCAATAGAACACATGGGAACATACTCCCCCAGTCCAAATTTTGAACAATACTTGGCAAATGTACATAATATACTTGCCAAATGTACGCCCAATGGAATTACCCATAATACACTTCACTCCATACTCCCCCAGTCCAAATTTTGAAATTTACTGGGCAAATGTACATTTTCAGTGTATTACATTGCCGGTGGCAGTGTAATACATTGCAAATGTACACAAAATTGGATTATCAATAGAACACATGGGAACATACTCCCCCAGTCCAAATTTTGAACAATACTTGGCAAATGTACATAATATACTTGCCAAATGTACGCCCAATGGAATTACCCATAATACACTTCACTCCATACTCCCCCAGTCCAAATTTTGAAATTTACTGGGGAAATGTACATTTTCAGTGTATTACATTGCCGGTGGCAGTGTAATACATTGCAAATGTACACAAAATTGGATTATCAATAGAACACATGGGAACATACTCCCCCAGTCCAAATTTTGAACAATACAGGGCAAATGTACAAGCTATACTTGCCAAAAGACCACCCAATGGAATTACCCATAATACACTTCACTCCATACTTCCCCCAGTCCAAATTTTGAAATTTACTGGGCAAATGTACATTTTCAGTGTATTACATTGCCGGTGGCAGTGTAATACATTGCAAATGTACACAAAATTGGATTATCAATAGAACACATGGGAACATACTCCCCCAGTCCAAATTTTGAACAATACATGGCAAATGTACATAATATACTTGCCAAATGTACACCCAATGGAATTACCCATAATACACTTCACTCCATACTTCCCCCAGTCCAAATTTTGAAATTTACTGGGCAAATGTACATTTTCAGTGTATTACATTGCCGGTGGCAGTGTAATACATTGCAAATGTACACAAAATTTGATTATCAATAGAACACATGGGAACATACTCCCCCAGTCCAAATTTTGAACAATACATGGCAAATGTACAAGCTATACTTGCCAAAAGTAACACCCAATGGAATTACCCATAATACACTTCACTCCATACTTCCCCCAGTCCAAATTTTGAAATTTACTGGGCAAATGTACATTTTCAGTGTATTACATTGCCGGTGGCAGTGTAATACATTGCAAATGTACACAAAATTTGATTATCAATAGAACACATGGGAACATACTCCCCCAGTCCAAATTTTGAACAATACATTGGCAAATGTACATAATATACTTGCCAAATGTACGCCCAATGGAATTACCCATAATACACTTCACTCCATACTCCCCCAGTCCAAATTTTGAAATTTACTGGGCAAATGTACATTTTCAGTGTATTACATTGCCGGTGGCAGTGTAATACATTGCAAATGTACACAAAATTGGATTATCAATAGAACACATGGGAACATACTCCCCCAGTCCAAATTTTGAACAATACATGGCAAATGTACAAGCTATACTTGCCAAAAGACCACCCAATGGAATTACCCATAATACACTTCACTCCATACTTCCCCCAGTCCAAATTTTGAAATTTACTGGGCAAATGTACATTTTCAGTGTATTACATTGCCGGTGGCAGTGTAATACATTGCAAATGTACACAAAATTGGATTATCAATAGAACACATGGGAACATACTCCCCCAGTCCAAATTTTGAACAATACATGGCAAATGTACATAATATACTTGCCAAATGTACACCCAATGGAATTAACCATAATACACTTCACTCCATACTTCCCCCAGTCCAAATTTTGAAATTTACTGGGCAAATGTACATTTTCAGTGTATTACATTGCCGGTGGCAGTGTAATACATTGCAAATGTACACAAAATTGGATTATCAATAGAACACATGGGAACATACTCCCCCAGTCCAAATTTTGAACAATACATGGCAAATGTACATAATATACTTGCCAAATGTACACCCAATGGAATTACCCATAATACACTTCACTCCATACTTCCCCCAGTCCAAATTTTGAAATTTACTGGGCAAATGTACATTTTCAGTGTATTACATTGCCGGTGGCAGTGTAATACATTGCAAATGTACACAAAATTGGATTATCAATAGAACACATGGGAACATACTCCCCCAGTCCAAATTTTGAACAATACATGGCAAATGTACAAGCTATACTTGCCAAAATGTACCACCCAATGGAATTACCCATAATACACTTCACTCCATACTTCCCCCAGTCCAAATTTTGAAATTTACTGGGCAAATGTACATTTTCAGTGTATTACATTGCCGGTGGCAGTGTAATACATTGCAAATGTACACAAAATTGGATTATCAATAGAACACATGGGAACATACTCCCCCAGACCAAATTTTGAACAATACATGGCAAATGTACATAATATACTTGCCAAATGTAGGCCCAATGGAATTACCCATAATACACTTCACTCCATACTTCCCCCAGTCCAAATTTTGAAATTTACTGGGCAAATGTACATTTTCAGTGTATTACATTGCCGGTGGCAGTGTAATACATTGCAAATGTACACAAAATTGGATTATCAATAGAACACATGGGAACATACTCCCCCAGTCCAAATTTTGAACAATACATGGCAAATGTACATAATATACTTGCCAAATGTACGCCCAATGGAATTACCCATAATACACTTCACTCCATACTCCCCCAGTCCAAATTTTGAAATTTACTGGGCAAATGTACATTTTCAGTGTATTACATTGCCGGTGGCAGTGTAATACATTGCAAATGTACACAAAATTGGATTATCAATAGAACACATGGGAACATACTCCCCCAGTCCAAATTTTGAACAATACATGGCAAATGTACATAATATACTTGCCAAATGTACGCCCAATGGAATTACCCATAATACACTTCACTCCATACTCCCCCAGTCCAAATTTTGAAATTTACTGGGCAAATGTACATTTTCAGTGTATTACATTGCCGGTGGCAGTGTAATACATTGCAAATGTACACAAAATTGGATTATCAATAGAACACATGGGAACATACTCCCCCAGTCCAAATTTTGAACAATACAGGGCAAATGTACATGCTATACTTGCCAAAAGACCACCCAATGGAATTACCCATAATACACTTCACTCCATACTTCCCCCAGTCCAAATTTTGAAATTTACTGGGCAAATGTACATTTTCAGTGTATTACATTGCCGGTGGCAGTGTAATACATTGCAAATGTACACAAAATTGGATTATCAATAGAACACATGGGAACATACTCCCCCAGTCCAAATTTTGAACAATACATGGCAAATGTACATAATATACTTGCCAAATGTACACCCAATGGAATTACCCATAATACACTTCACTCCATACTTCCCCCAGTCCAAATTTTGAAATTTACTGGGCAAATGTACATTTTCAGTGTATTACATTGCCGGTGGCAGTGTAATACATTGCAAATGTACACAAAATTGGATTATCAATAGAACACATGGGAACATACTCCCCCAGTCCAAATTTTGAACAATACAGGGCAAATGTACAAGCTATACTTGCCAAATGTACACCCAATGGAATTACCCATAATACACTTCACTCCATACTTCCCCCAGTCCAAATTTTGAAATTTACTGGGCAAATGTACATTTTCAGTGTATTACATTGCCGGTGGCAGTGTAATACATTGCAAATGTACACAAAATTGGATTATCAATAGAACACATGGGAACATACTCCCCCAGTCCAAATTTTGAACAATACATGGCAAATGTACATAATATACTTGCCAAATGTACACCCAATGGAATTACCCATAATACACTTCACTCCATACTTCCCCCAGTCCAAATTTTGAAATTTACTGGGCAAATGTACATTTTCAGTGTATTACATTGCCGGTGGCTGTGTAATACATTGCAAATGTACACAAAATTGGATTATCAATAGAACACATGGGAACATACTCCCCCAGTCCAAATTTTGAACAATACAGGGCAAATGTACAAGCTATACTTGCCAAAAGACCACCCAATGGAATTACCCATAATACACTTCACTCCATACTTCCCCCAGTCCAAATTTTGAAATTTACTGGGCAAATGTACATTTTCAGTGTATTACATTGCCGGTGGCAGTGTAATACATTGCAAATGTACACAAAATTGGATTATCAATAGAACACATGGGAACATACTCCCCCAGTCCAAATTTTGAACAATACTTGGCAAATGTACATAATATACTTGCCAAATGTACGCCCAATGGAATTACCCATAATACACTTCACTCCATACTCCCCCAGTCCAAATTTTGAAATTTACTGGGCAAATGTACATTTTCAGTGTATTACATTGCCGGTGGCAGTGTAATACATTGCAAATGTACACAAAATTGGATTATCAATAGAACACATGGGAACATACTCCCCCAGTCCAAATTTTGAACAATACAGGGCAAATGTACAAGCTATACTTGCCAAAAGACCACCCAATGGAATTACCCATAATACACTTCACTCCATACTTCCCCCAGTCCAAATTTTGAAATTTACTGGGCAAATGTACATTTTCAGTGTATTACATTGCCGGTGGCAGTGTAATACATTGCAAATGTACACAAAATTGGATTATCAATAGAACACATGGGAACATACTCCCCCAGTCCAAATTTTGAACAATACATGGCAAATGTACATAATATACTTGCCAAATGTACACCCAATGGAATTACCCATAATACACTTCACTCCATACTTCCCCCAGTCCAAATTTTGAAATTTACTGGGCAAATGTACATTTTCAGTGTATTACATTGCCGGTGGCAGTGTAATACATTGCAAATGTACACAAAATTGGATTATCAATAGAACACATGGGAACATACTCCCCCAGTCCAAATTTTGAACAATACATGGCAAATGTACATAATATACTTGCCAAATGTACACCCAATGGAATTACCCATAATACACTTCACTCCATACTTCCCCCAGTCCAAATTTTGAAATTTACTGGGCAAATGTACATTTTCAGTGTATTACATTGCCGGTGGCTGTGTAATACATTGCAAATGTACACAAAATTGGATTATCAATAGAACACATGGGAACATACTCCCCCAGTCCAAATTTTGAACAATACATGGCAAATGTACAAGCTATACTTGCCAAATGTACCACCCAATGGAATTACCCATAATACACTTCACTCCATACTTCCCCCAGTCCAAATTTTGAAATTTACTGGGCAAATGTACATTTTCAGTGTATTACATTGCCGGTGGCAGTGTAATACATTGCAAATGTACACAAAATTGGATTATCAATAGAACACATGGGAACATACTCCCCCAGTCCAAATTTTGAACAATACATTGGCAAATGTACATAATATACTTGCCAAATGTACGCCCAATGGAATTACCCATAATACACTTCACTCCATACTCCCCCAGTCCAAATTTTGAAATTTACTGGGCAAATGTACATTTTCAGTGTATTACATTGCCGGTGGCAGTGTAATACATTGCAAATGTACACAAAATTGGATTATCAATAGAACACATGGGAACATACTCCCCCAGTCCAAATTTTGAACAATACATGGCAAATGTACATAGCTATACTTGCCAAAAGACCACCCAATGGAATTACCCATAATACACTTCACTCCATACTTCCCCCAGTCCAAATTTTGAAATTTACTGGGCAAATGTACATTTTCAGTGTATTACATTGCCGGTGGCAGTGTAATACATTGCAAATGTACACAAAATTGGATTATCAATAGAACACATGGGAACATACTCCCCCAGTCCAAATTTTGAACAATACATGGCAAATGTACATAATATACTTGCCAAATGTACGCCCAATGGAATTACCCATAATACACTTCACTCCATACTTCCCCCAGTCCAAATTTTGAAATTTACTGGGCAAATGTACATTTTCAGTGTATTACATTGCCGGTGGCATGTGTAATACATTGCAAATGTACACAAAATTGGATTATCAATAGAACACATGGGAACATACTCCCCCAGTCCAAATTTTGAACAATACATTGGCAAATGTACATAATATACTTGCCAAATGTACCACCCAATGGAATTACCCATAATACACTTCACTCCATACTTCCCCCAGTCCAAATTTTGAAATTTACTGGGCAAATGTACATTTTCAGTGTATTACATTGCCGGTGGCAGTGTAATACATTGCAAATGTACACAAAATTGGATTATCAATAGAACACATGGGAACATACTCCCCCAGTCCAAATTTTGAACAATACATGGCAAATGTACATAATATACTTGCCAAATGTACACCCAATGGAATTACCCATAATACACTTCACTCCATACTTCCCCCAGTCCAAATTTTGAAATTTACTGGGCAAATGTACATTTTCAGTGTATTACATTGCCGGTGGCAGTGTAATACATTGCAAATGTACACAAAATTGGATTATCAATAGAACACATGGGAACATACTCCCCCAGTCCAAATTTTGAACAATACTTGGCAAATGTACATAATATACTTGCCAAATGTACGCCTAATGGAATTACCCATAATACACTTCACTCCATACTCCCCCAGTCCAAATTTTGACATTTACTGGGCAAATGTACATTTTCAGTGTATTACATTGCCGGTGGCAGTGTAATACATTGCAAATGTACACAAAATTGGATTATCAATAGAACACATGGGAACATACTCCCCCAGTCCAAATTTTGAACAATACTTGGCAAATGTACATAATATACTTGCCAAATGTACGCCCAATGGAATTACCCATAATACACTTCACTCCATACTCCCCCAGTCCAAATGTTTCATTTACTGGGCAAATGTACATGATTTACTTCCAATTTGTACACCCAATCTCCTGGCTACAGGAGTCATGGAGATTGCCCTACCTCTGGTCCCCCTCTCCCAGCCTCTGGTCCACCTCTCTCCCTCTGGTCCCCCTCTCTCCCAGGCTCTGTTTCCCTACCTGGGCAGCATTCTGGGCTCACTCAGCCTGGGCCTGCCCACCTCCATAACCTGGCGCTCCCTGAGGGCCAGGGTACCCTCTCTTAAGCACCCTCCACTGACTAAACCAAGATAGCCGCGGCCCCAGGAACCATGGACACCAGGTAACACAAATCCACTTTTGGGCACTTGGGAACCCTCTGGACTTAGTCTGATTTCCGAAAAGTTTTTGGTCACCAGTGAACCCTCTGGACCTGGTCTGATTTTAGAAATTTTTTTGGGCACCTGGTAACCCACACTCTGGACTTAGTCTGATTTCCGAAAAAATTTTGGGCACCTGGTTACCCACACTCTGGACTTAGCCTGATTTCCGAAAATGTTCTGGGCACCTGGTTACCCACACTCTGTTTTACTGGGCAAATGTACATGATTTACTTCCAATTTGTACACCCAATTTCCTGGCTACAGGAGTCATGGAGATTGCCCTTCCTCTGGTTCCCCTCTCCCAGCCTCTGGTCCCCCTACCTGGGTAGCACTCTGGGCTCTGGGCACCTGGGACTACTGGGCAAATGTACACGCTATACTTCCCAATTGTACGCCCAATGGGATTCCCCATACTACACATTAGGACATACTCCCCCTGTCAAAATTTGTAATATACTGGGCAAATGTACACGCAATACTTCCCAATTGTACGCCCAATGGGATTCCCCATACTACACATTAGGACATACTCCCCCGGTCAAAATTTGTAATTTACTGGGCAAATGTACACGCAATACTTCTCAATTGTACGCCCAATGGGATTCCCCATACTACATATTAGGACATACTCCCCCAGTCAAAATTTGTAATTTACTGGGCAAATGTACACACAATACTTCTCAATTGTACGCCCAATGGAATTACCCATAATGCACTTCACTCCATACTCCCCCAGTCCAAATTTGTAATTTAATGGGCAAATGTACACGCAATACTTCCCAATTGTACGCCCAATGGGATTCCCCATAATACACATCAGGACATACTCCCCCGGTCAAAATTTGTAATTTACTGGGCAAATGTACACGCAATACTTCTCAATTGTACGCCCAATGGGATTCCCCATTCTACATATTAGGACATACTCCCCCAGTCAAAATTTGTAATTTACTGGGCAAATGTACACGCAATACTTCTCAATTGTACGCCCAATGGAATTACCCATAATGCACTTCACTCCATACACACCCACTCCAAATTTGTAATTTAATGGGCAAATGTACACGCAATACTTCCCAATTGTACGCCCAATGGGATTCCCCATAATACACATCAGGACATACTTCCCCATTCGAAATTTGTGATTATTACTGGGCAAATGTACATGCAATAGATCCCAATTGTATGCCCAATGGATATACCCATAATACACTTCACTCCATACTCCCCCTGTCCAAATTTTGAAATGTACTGGGCAAATGTACTTAGAATACTTCCCAATTGTGCACCTAATGGGATTACCCCATAGAACACATTTGTACATACTTCCCCTGTCCATTTCTTGACATTAACAGGACAAATTTACATAGAAAAAAACTCAGGTAGGCCAACTCCTGTACATTTGCAATGTAAATGAATGGGTAGGAAATACTGCCCAATTGTACATTTGAAGGAAACATCTTAAAGGCATGGGAGTTGGATTTTCCAAGTGTACATCAAGAAACAAATGTGTTGCACATTATTATTAAGCATTTTAAGCCTTTTCTTAAATGTACAATTGGGCAGTATTTCCTACCCATTCATTTACATTGCAAATGTACAGGACATGTCCTTACCTACTCGTGTACATTTGCAATGTAAATGAATGGGTAGGAAATACTGCCCAATTGTACATTTGAAGGAAACATCTTAAAGACATGGGAGTTGGATTTTCCAAGTGTACATCAAGAAACAAATGTGTTGCACATTATTATTATGCATTTTAAGGCTTTTCTTCAATGTACAATTGGGCAGTATTTCCTACCCATTCATTTACATTGCAAATGTACAGGACATGTCCTTACCTACTCGTGTACATTTGCAATGTAAATGAATGGGTAGGAAATACTGCCCAATTGTACATTTGAAGGAAACATCTTAAAGGCATGGGAGTTGGATTTTCCAAGTGTACATCAAGAAACAAATGTGTTGCACATTATTATTAAGCATTTTAAGGCTTTTCTTCAATGTACAATTGGGCAGTATTTCCTACCCATTCATTTACATTGCAAATGTACAGGACATGTCCTTACCTACTCGTGTACATTTGCAATGTAAATGAATGGGTAGGAAATACTGCCCAATTGTACATTTGAAGGAAACATCTTAAAGACATGGGAGTTGGATTTTCCAAGTGTACATCAAGAAACAAATGTGTTGCACATTATTATTATGCATTTTAAGGCTTTTCTTCAATGTACAATTGGGCAGTATTTCCTACCCATTCATTTACATTGCAAATGTACAAGTTTCAGTTAAGGTAACTCCTGTACATTTGCAATGCACAGAGGGGAACCCCTAACAGGTATGAGGTATGTTCTCCCCTTTTATGAACATTGCTTGTGGACGGTGTACTCTTGTTGTGTTTTTCTTGGACTGTACATTTGCTGTGTAATACATTGCCACTGGCAATGTATTACGCAGGCCCTGGACGTAAACAAGGCCCGAAACACATCCTGTGTAGTAGTGATTTATGTGTTTTTGACATATTGCGGCCATTAGGTCGCTCATAGACACACCGTTTTCGACGTGCTCCATCGGGGGAATGGGGTGATGAATCATCCACACAGTTATGCCAGCTGTGTGCAGTTTTTCATTCTGCAATTGTACAATTTGTATTCAGCAATTGTACACTTTGCTCTCTCCCATTGACAATACATTGCCTACTCCTCAAATTTCAACTCAAGCTTTAACGGGTTTCCGAGTGTCGTAAAGAGCTGTGCTTCGGATATGTTCATCGGGGGTGGGCCTAGTCTACCTGGTACGATCTGTAGCCTCCTGCGTCCACAGGAAGTCACCTCTGACCCCCGAAACTTTTTGCAAGTCATCCCATTGACAATACATTGCCTACTCCTCAAATTTCAACTCAAGCTTTAACGGGTTTCCGAGTGTCGTAAAGAGCTGTGCTTCGGATATGTTCATCGGGGGTGGGCCTAGTCTACCTGATACGATCTGTAGCCTCCTGCGTCCACAGGAAGTCACCTCTGACCCCCGAAATGTGTTACAGGTTATCCCATTGACAATACATTGGCTACTCAACACAGCCTTTAAAGTGTTTCCGAGTGTCGTAAAGAGCTGTTCTTCGGATATGTTCATCACAGGGTGGCCTCGTCCTGCGTCCACCAGATGTCATGTGTGACCCCGTCCCCCAAAGCTGTTTCGCCCAATGGAATCCATTGGGTGACCTATTTTGACCTTTATCCCTCACAGACAAGCCATTTTCGATGTGGTGCATCAGGGGAACTCTAACTTTGCTCTTCATCTACTCTACCTCTTGTCTACACCTCTATTGCTGCTCGCCTCTGCCCCTCATCCATCACTTCATTAGTCCTCCATCATTCTGCGACTCCGCTCTTCCTATAGCACTACACACCTCCTCCTGATCTCCCCACCATACCGCACCTCCTCTATGACCATGCGCCTACTATATCACTCTGCCCATCCTCCTTATCTCCACCCCTCCATCAGTCCATGCCTCCTCAATAACACTGCGCCTCCTATATCCATGGGGACCACCTCCATCATTCCACACCTCCTCTATGACCCTGTGCCTCCAATATCTCTCTCTACCCCTCTTCCATCAGTCCATGCCTCCCTCTATGACACAGTGCCTCCTTTATCACTCTGCACCCTGTCCAGACTGTCTCCTTCTCATGTACAGTTGGGCAGTATTTCCTACCCATTCAAATACATTGCAAATGTACAGGACTTATCCTTACTGACTCGTGTACATTTGCAATGTAAATGAATGGGTAGGAAATACTGCCCAATTGTACAATGTAGAAAAGGCTTAAAATGCTTAATAATAATGTGTAATACATTTGCTTCTTCATGTACACTTGTAAAATCCATCTCCCATGTCTTTAAGAAGTCTCCTTCTCATGTACAATTAGGCGGTATTATAAGTACATTTACCCAGTATATGTCAAAATTTGGACTGGGGGAGTATGGAGTGAAGTGTAAAATGGGGTAATTCAATTGGGAGTACTACTGGTACGTACTATGAGTACATTTGTCCAGTAAATGTCAATATATGGACTGGGGGAATATGGAGTGAGGTGTATTATGGGGTAATTTCATTGGGTGTACAATTGGGAAGTATTCTAAGTACATTTGCCCAGTAAATGTCATAATTTGGAATGGGGGAGTATGGAGTGAAGAGTATTATGGGTGATCCCATCGGGCAAACAATTGAGAAGTATTATAAGTACATTTGCACAGTAAATGTCAAAATTTTGACTCCAGGGTTCTCTGACTGAAGTCTATGGGTGTTCTCATAAGATGTACAATTGGGCGGTAGAACATGTACATTTGCCTAGTAAATGTCAACATTTTTGACTTCGGGGGTCCAGGACCGAATAGTATGGGCGGACCCATTGGGCGTACAATTGGGCGGTACAACTGTCCACAGGCAATATAAACGACAGTCACCTCAGCTGCCCAACTCTACAAAACCTGATTCTCCTCCAGTTTGAGTTCGGTGGAGCGAGAAACCCTCTAGTGGAATTTTCATGAACTGCAGTTGTGGCGGGAGGCCTGTACACCAAGTCAGTAATACTAGCCTCCTGCAGCCAAACATGCAGCTTTTTTTTTGTGTGTGTAGAGCGTCCATGTACAATGCATGCCTATTCATTTTTGTCCAACAAAGTAGTGCTGGCCCTTACCTGGAGGTTAGCATAGCAGAGTCTCTGCCTATTTTCAGAGAACATCTGAAAACATACCTTTTTATAGACCTACAATAGTTCCACTCTAACCACCTATGTTGTCTTTTGAAAAATTTTCTTTTTATGTTTATTATGCTTATTATTTGTATGGTGCTATTTCCAGCACTGATAATTAATTAGAACTCACTCATTATAAAGTTGTGTGGTTCTTTCACCTCTGTGTAAGAGCGTCTGCTAAATAACTACAATGAAAGAATGTATAATGAAAATACAGAATACGCACTCCTCCTAACTGGTGGCCAATGTAGGCCATCCGCCCATCAGCAAGACGTGTGATTGGATAGCGCAGAGGATGGGAAGAAAGGTTGGCAAAGCGTGCGGATTGGCTGTCCTCCAGGGCTCGAATTATGTCATCAATAATACAGGTATTCTTGTCGTCAAGCAGACAGAGGTGAGAGAAAGAGTAGTTGAACCCTAACACTGGAACTTGGATTAGAACTATGGAACGATGAAGTTGGAGACAGGGAGACAGAGAGAGACAGAGGAGAGATGTGTGTTATTAATTAATTCTCTTGTGTTTCCATGGAAAAAATACAAAAAGGGGATCACTGCAAGGTTACGGTTACTAGGAAACAGCAATGTCATCAACGAATGGGCAGAGTTATTGCCCACCTTGCAATGTAGCATCTACCAGTTTCTGTATGTGTGTGTGTCCATGCGCATGTGTGTGACTGATTGACTGTATAACAGATTGACCAACCAACTAACCAACTGACTGACGGATTGGCTGACAGATTGACAAACCGACTGACCACCTGACTGACGGATTGGCTGACGGATTGACAAACCGACTGACCACCTGACTGACGGATTGGCTGACAGATTGACCAACCGACCGACCACCTGACTGATGGATTGGTGAATCATTGCTGAGTGATTGATACTTAAAAACATTTTTTTTTATTTACCTGTAGTTTTACCAAAATTTCAGATTATATCTTTTTTTAATTGAAAATAAACAATATACAGTGGATATAAAAAGTCTACACACCCTTGTTAAAATCCCAGGTCTTTATGGTGTAAAAGAATGAGACGAAGATAAATCAAGTCAAAACTTTTTCCACTTTTAATGTGATCTATAATGTGAACAATTCAATTGAAAAAACATCTGAAATCTTTGAGGGTGAAAAATGTCAAATAAAAACCTTACAATAACCTGGTTGCATAAGTGTGCAGACTTATAACTGGGGATGTGGCTGCGTTCAGAAATAACCAATCACATTCAAACTCATGTCAAATAGAAGTCATTACACACCTACCATCATTTAAAGTGACTCTGATTAATCACAAATAAAGTTCCGCTGTTCTAGTAGGATTTTCCTGACATTTTCTTAGTTGCATCTCAGATAAAAAGCCATGGTCCACAGGGGGCTTCCAAATCATCAGAGGGATGTCATTGTTGAAAGATATCAGTCAGGACAAAGGTCCAAAATAATTTCCAAAGCATTAGATATACCACGGAACACAGTGAAGCCAAGAACTGGACGTCCCTCCAAAATTGATGAAAAGACAAGAAGAAACCTGGTCAGGCAGGCTTCCAAGAGGCCTACAGCAACAGTAAAGGAACTGCAGGAATGTCTGGCTAGTACTGGCTGTGTGCTACATGTGACAACAATCTCCCATATTCTTCATATGAATGGGCTATGGGGTACGGTGGCAAGACGGAAGCCTTTTCTTACAAAGAAAAACATCCAAGCCTGGCTGAAGTTTGCAAAAACGTGTTATGGTCTGATGAAACCAAGGTTGAACTTTTTGTCCATAATTCCAAAAGGTATGTTTGGCGCAAAAACAACACTGCACATCACCCAAAGAACACCATACCCACAGTGAAGCATGGTGGTGGCAGCATCATGCTTTGGGGCTGTTTTCCTTCAGCTGGAACAGGGGCCTTAGTCAAGGTGGAGGAAATTATGAACAGTTACAAATACCAGGCAATTTTGACACAAAACCTTCAGGCGTCCGTTAGAAAGCTGAAGATGAAGTTCACTTTTCAGCACAACAACGACCCAAAGCACACATCCAAATCCACACAAACATGGCTGCACCAGAAGGAAATTTACGTTTTGGAATGGCCTAGACAGAGCCCAGACCTGAATCCAGCTGAACATTGTGGGCTGATCTGAAGAGGGCTGTGCACAGGAGATGTCCTCACAATCTGACAGATTTGGAGAGCTTTTGTAAAGAAGAGTGGGCAGATATTGCCACGTCCAGATGTGCCATACTAATAGACTCCTGCCCAAAAAGACTGAGTGTGTAAAAAATCTAAAGGTGCTTCAAGAAAGTATTAGTTTACTGGTGTGCACACTAATACACTCAATTCTACTTGGCATGGATTCAACAAGGTGCTGAAAGCATTCTTTAGAAATGTTGGCCCATATTGATAGGATAGCATCTTGCAGTTGATGGAGATTTGTGGGATGCACATCCAGGGCACAAAGCTCCCGTTCCACCACATCCCAAAGATGCTCTATTGGGTTGAGATCTGGTGACTGTGGGGGCCATTTCAGTACAGCGAACTCATTGTCATGTTCAAGAAACCAATTTGAAATGATTCGAGCTTTGTGACATGGTGCATTATCCTGTTGGAAGAAGCCATCAGAGGATGGGTACATGGTGGTCACTCAAAATGCATCAATATG
The DNA here is from genome assembly GCF_011004845.1 of Esox lucius. Taxonomy (NCBI): domain Eukaryota; kingdom Metazoa; phylum Chordata; class Actinopteri; order Esociformes; family Esocidae; genus Esox; species Esox lucius. The sequence goes on from NW_022995040.1 coordinate 22,944, forward strand.
CTCCCCAGGCCATAAAAAGCATCAAAACCTAAACTTCAAGCTATTGACAAGGGTGCTGTGTTTTGATAATTACTTAACACATAGAGCAAGATCCCTTTTCACAGACTGTGTGCTATCAGGTGATTTGCTGCTTTGAGAGGATGCGGGAATTCCACGTATAGTTCCTAACCCACTAAAACAGCTAGGCTGTCATTTGGTGTCATGGTCGCGAGTCCGGGTAAAATACCCAGAATGCAAAGTGCATATAATTCAAAAAGGCCATTGAAATGACTAGGATTGTCATTATGGGTCATGGTTGCACTTGAGTAGCACTTCCCAGAATGCAAAGCATTAATTATTCCATACAACAATCATCAGAGGTTGTCTATTTAGCATGTATAGCACAACTTGACAAGGTGTGAAAGCATGTGTTTTTTTCATTTAAGAGGTAGAATTATAATTTGTGGAAATAGTAGCCGCAGAGAACAGATCTCCAATCATTCAAATTGTTTTAAATAAGTGCAATAACAACTCAAAACATTAAGCTTAAGAAACAGTCCATCACAGTCCATTTAGTAGCATTAATCCCTGCTACCTACCAGTTCAGTTCAGTTAAACTGTTGTCCACAAACAGGGGCGTCGACAAGCCCCAAGAACATTTTCAACTAGTTTAATACCAAATAAATAGGCTTGGTTGGTATGGCACCCACAGGATTCGGCATAGCATTGGCCCTGAGTATTTGCTTCATGGGTTCTACTTTGGTTGATTACCCAGCATGCATTTCAGTTAGGGTTGTCAGCTAGAAAATGCGAGAAAGAGAACAGGTAGACCTGTCAGCCGAAAAGTATGAGTTGAATCATGGAACATTGACAGAAAATATGTGAATATCTAAGTTTATGAAATGAAATACAACGAGTTGTCATTAGACTCAAATATTTTGTAATTTTAAATAAATGCTGTTTGATTGTTTATGAATTAGACAATGCTTGTGGAAAATAATATATTTTAAATACTTTAATACAGTCTTGCAATGCAGCACGCCAAATAACACACAGGCGACACATTCTTACGGAATATCTGTTTCAGGTATTCACCTAAGGGCTAGAGGGTTTGGCAATTACACATGCAAATGAATCATGCCTAGGACGGGGATTTTTTTCTGAAACATTGATAATTGTTTAGGATTCCAATAATGAAATAAATGGATATTTTAACCAGCCCTTAACTCCAAGACCATCTTTGAAAGGGAAAGCGTAAAAATGAAATCATAGCATAAAGTATGTAAAATTCTCAGGAATGTATCCAATTGGATAGTTGACACACTCACAATAGACAACCGTATGTGCAGGAAATCATGAATATATTTCAGGAAATTGCTGAGCATGTATTAAAAATACAGACCCATAATCATTTACAATGTATTAAAGGAATTTCACCACAGGTGTAGCACCTCAGGATTAAAACCTGAAAAGCTTCTGGAAGTATTGTATGACCTTTCCTGCAGTCTTTCCGTGGTTTTCATTTGTCCGTGTGGTGGCACTATAGAGCCACAGGGATTTCACTGAACCTACAGTTTAGAAAAGAATTTTAGCAGTGAAAATTGTGAGTGCCATGACATCAGGCAGGTGCAAATGAGACCTTTAGTTCCAAAGATAGTGGAAGTTGAAGGACAGCCAATCACAAGCCAGATATTCAAATGAGATTCAAAATAATGAGGGTTAGGGCAGTTTTAGAAATAATTGCAGTGGGATATTGTAATTTCCCAAGTCCTCTGGTCCCTATGTGATGAAATCTCTATATATTGAACGTATATGAAAGGCTTGAGGGAGTGGAAGAAAATCCATGAACAAATGAAACACAAGCTAATGTGTCTCTGAGGATGTGGAGGAGGGGGTGGGAAGGGGGGGCCGAAAAATAGGGTTAGGGTTAGGGTTAGGGTTAGGGTTAGGGTTAGGGTTAGGGTTAGGGTTAGGGTTAGGGTTAGGGTTAGGGTTAGGGTTAGGGTTAGGGTTAGGGTTAGGGTTAGGGTTAGGGTTAGGGTTAGGGTTAGGGTTAGGGTTAGGGTTAGGGTTAGGGT
>NW_022995040.1:27500-29968 GCF_011004845.1 Esox lucius
AGGGTTAGGGTTAGGGTTAGGGTTAGGGTTAGGGTTAGGGTTAGGGTTAGGGTTAGGGTTAGGGTTAGGGTTAGGGTTAGGGTTAGGGTTAGGGTTAGGGTTAGGGTTAGGGTTAGGGTTAGGGTTAGGGTTAGGGTTAGGGTTAGGGTTAGGGTTAGGGTTAGGGTTAGGGTTAGGGTTAGGGTTAGGGTTAGGGTTAGGGTTAGGGTTAGGGTTAGGGTTAGGGTTAGGGTTAGGGTTAGGGTTAGGGTTAGGGTTAGGGTTAGGGTTAGGGTTAGGGTTAGGGTTAGGGTTAGGGTTAGGGTTAGGGTTAGGGTTAGGGTTAGGGTTAGGGTTAGGGTTAGGGTTAGGGTTAGGGTTAGGGTTAGGGTTAGGGTTAGGGTTAGGGTTAGGGTTAGGGTTAGGGTTAGGGTTAGGGTTAGGGTTAGGGTTAGGGTTAGGGTTAGGGTTAGGGTTAGGGTTAGGGTTAGGGTTAGGGTTAGGGTTAGGGTTAGGGTTAGGGTTAGGGTTAGGGTTAGGGTTAGGGTTAGGGTTAGGGTTAGGGTTAGGGTTAGGGTTAGGGTTAGGGTTAGGGTTAGGGTTAGGGTTAGGGTTAGGGTTAGGGTTAGGGTTAGGGTTAGGGTTAGGGTTAGGGTTAGGGTTAGGGTTAGGGTTAGGGTTAGGGTTAGGGTTAGGGTTAGGGTTAGGGTTAGGGTTAGGGTTAGGGTTAGGGTTAGGGTTAGGGTTAGGGTTAGGGTTAGGGTTAGGGTTAGGGTTAGGGTTAGGGTTAGGGTTAGGGTTAGGGTTAGGGTTAGGGTTAGGGTTAGGGTTAGGGTTAGGGTTAGGGTTAGGGTTAGGGTTAGGGTTAGGGTTAGGGTTAGGGTTAGGGTTAGGGTTAGGGTTAGGGTTAGGGTTAGGGTTAGGGTTAGGGTTAGGGTTAGGGTTAGGGTTAGGGTTAGGGTTAGGGTTAGGGTTAGGGTTAGGGTTAGGGTTAGGGTTAGGGTTAGGGTTAGGGTTAGGGTTAGGGTTAGGGTTAGGGTTAGGGTTAGGGTTAGGGTTAGGGTTAGGGTTAGGGTTAGGGTTAGGGTTAGGGTTAGGGTTAGGGTTAGGGTTAGGGTTAGGGTTAGGGTTAGGGTTAGGGTTAGGGTTAGGGTTAGGGTTAGGGTTAGGGTTAGGGTTAGGGTTAGGGTTAGGGTTAGGGTTAGGGTTAGGGTTAGGGTTAGGGTTAGGGTTAGGGTTAGGGTTAGGGTTAGGGTTAGGGTTAGGGTTAGGGTTAGGGTTAGGGTTAGGGTTAGGGTTAGGGTTAGGGTTAGGGTTAGGGTTAGGGTTAGGGTTAGGGTTAGGGTTAGGGTTAGGGTTAGGGTTAGGGTTAGGGTTAGGGTTAGGGTTAGGGTTAGGGTTAGGGTTAGGGTTAGGGTTAGGGTTAGGGTTAGGGTTAGGGTTAGGGTTAGGGTTAGGGTTAGGGTTAGGGTTAGGGTTAGGGTTAGGGTTAGGGTTCGGGTTAGGGTTAGGGTTAGGGTTAGGGTTAGGGTTAGGGTTAGGGTTAGGGTTAGGGTTAGGGTTAGGGTTAGGGTTAGGGTTAGGGTTAGGGTTAGGGTTAGGGTTAGGGTTAGGGTTAGGGTTAGGGTTAGGGTTAGGGTTAGGGTTAGGGTTAGGGTTAGGGTTAGGGTTAGGGTTAGGGTTAGGGTTAGGGTTAGGGTTAGGGTTAGGGTTAGGGTTAGGGTTAGGGTTAGGGTTAGGGTTAGGGTTAGGGTTAGGGTTAGGGTTAGGGTTAGGGTTAGGGTTAGGGTTAGGGTTAGGGTTAGGGTTAGGGTTAGGGTTAGGGTTAGGGTTAGGGTTAGGGTTAGGGTTAGGGTTAGGGTTAGGGTTAGGGTTAGGGTTAGGGTTAGGGTTAGGGTTAGGGTTAGGGTTAGGGTTAGGGTTAGGGTTAGGGTTAGGGTTAGGGTTAGGGTTAGGGTTAGGGTTAGGGTTAGGGTTAGGGTTAGGGTTAGGGTTAGGGTTAGGGTTAGGGTTAGGGTTAGGGTTAGGGTTAGGGTTAGGGTTAGGGTTAGGGTTAGGGTTAGGGTTAGGGTTAGGGTTAGGGTTAGGGTTAGGGTTAGGGTTAGGGTTAGGGTTAGGGTTAGGGTTAGGGTTAGGGTTAGGGTTAGGGTGAGGGTTAGGGTTAGGGTTAGGGTTAGGGTTAGGGTTAGGGTTAGGGTTAGGGTTAGGGTTAGGGTTAGGGTTAGGGTTAGGGTTAGGGTTAGGGTTAGGGTTAGGGTTAGGGTTAGGGTTAGGGTTAGGGTTAGGGTTAGGGTTAGGGTTAGGGTTAGGGTTAGGGTTAGGGTTAGGGTTAGGGTTAGGGTTAGGGTTAGGGTTAGGGTTAGGGTTAGGGTTAGGGTTAGGGTTAGGGTTAGGGTTAGGGTTAGGGTTAGGGTTAGGGTTAGGGTTAGGGTTAGGGTTAGGGTTAGGGTTAGGGTTAGGGTTAGGGTTAGGGTAGGGTTAGGGTTAGG
>NW_022995041.1:0-26489 GCF_011004845.1 Esox lucius
AGGGGTAAGGCAGACAGGGCGGCAGGGATGGCAGGCAGCATGGGCAGAGCAGGTAGGCTGGCGGGCAGGCAGGAGGACGAGGTTGTAGGCATGATGTGGTGGATCTCTGAACAGAGGAGAATAACATTAGCAAGGACAATCACTCAAATAGGTTGACTCTGAAATAAAGCGCAGATCGGCCGCAAGCGTTACTATCAGGTAGTGAATAAGCTAAGAACTATTAAGCAAATTAGCAGTAATTTACTTAACAGTAAATTAGCTTATTCACTCAGTGTAGCCTAGTGTACACTTTATACAGTCGACAAGAACTCCTGGAAATTGCACAGAAAGAGTTTTTGACAACTTCCAACTTCCACCGGAGATTAAGAAGATGCTCCAGGAGATGCCATTTGTAACAAAGGCGTGGGAAGCGTGGAGGCATCCCAGCTAGGCTAATGCTAGCCCCCCAACAGCCTTCACTACCTAGCCTTTTCCTCGTTAACGTACAGTCACTGGTGAACAAAATGGATGAAATACGACAGAATCATTTAACAAAAATTTATTTTGGATTGCAGCGTCATGATTTTCTTGGAAATGTGGCTTAACAACAACATACTCAACAACGTAATTGAGCTGGAAGGGCGCGATGTCTTCAGAGCAGATCGGACTGAAGTGGACTCCGGTAAGACCGGAGTAGGTAGGCTGGGCATTTATGTAAACAAAACATGGTTTACAAACACTAACTTAACTGGAGTCACTGCTCAACCAGTCTGGAGTACCTGATGATTAGTTGCAGGCCTTTTTACTTGCCTCAGGACTTTACATCAATTGTTGGTACGGCAGTCTACATACCCCCAGATGCTAATGCTAAACTAGCAATGAATGAACTGCATGCAGCTATTAGCAAACAGCAGACAGAAGACCCGGATGGGGTTTTTCTGATTGCAGGGGATTTCAACCATTCAAATCTGAAAACTGTTTTTCCCAAATTCCACCAAAATGTCTCCTGCCCCACCAGAGGAGCCAATGCACTTGAACATTTAGCTTGGGTGTCTTAGGCAAACAGGACACAGATGGACAACGCACACACATACTGAGGAACTTCAAACCTGAAGACATAAGGGCAAATATGACACTTGTGCTGCATGTACACATATAAGGTATAGAACATAAATTGAACCAAACGCACACTTGCTTAGGCTACCTCAACCCCCCCATTATTAGGCGTGTTTGAATTATAAATAATGCTGTTATGACAATACATGTTCAGACATTGTGCGGCTACACTTTGTCTCCAAAAGCTTTTGTAATAAATGGAATATGCGGTACGGTAATTGACCTGACTCCTGGTGTTTTATTCTCCTTTCCAACAAACCAACTCGGGGAAGTGTTAGACTTCAACACTACCTAGACTCCAATCTATTATTTGAGTTGTGATGAATATACACAGATTTTCTATATATATTTACGAATATTGAGATATCACATCTAACTCCATAGTTTTGGTAGTCTGTCCAATGTGACGTTATTGTAAAATAATTAATTTGCTAACATATTTAGCAAGCTAACTAGCTAGCACCCTGCAACTATAAGGTAGGCTACAACGTACAGCAGACACATACAGTTGTCATCACATACAGTTCACATGCACATACACGAATGTACTGATTATCGATGCATCACACTATTATTAGTGTGAGCCCAGTGCACCAAATATTGACACGTTTTGAATTGGGATTATTATGACGATAATCACTTCAAGGAAGTGAATTTTCAGAATATTCAATGTACTGCCTTTTCAATGCAGCATCAACATTCACTTCTTTGACTTTTAACAGGCAAGACGTGGGTTTATATACACCTTACAAATGAAACCCTGGGTTAATAAGCAAGACGGTTCACAAGAAAATACCTTCAGGTAAGGATTCATTTGCCTGTTATATAGAAATACATGTCAAATGTTAAAATATCATAACATTTTACAGTGTCGCTCATCATAATGTTGACAACATACAGCTGAAGTCAGAAATGTACGTACACCTTAGCCCAAAACATTTAAACTTAGTTGTTCACAATTCCTGACATTAAATCCTAGTAAAGATTCACTGTCGTAAGTCAGTTAGGATCACCACTTTAATTTAAGAATGTGAAATGTCAGAATAATAGCAGAAAGTTCAGATTTTATTGTATTCATCACATTCCCAGTGGGTCAGAAGTTTACATACACTCAATTAGCATTTGGTAGCATCGCCTAGAAATTGTTTAACTTTTGTCAAATGTGTCTAGTCACCTTCCACAAGCTTCTGACAATAAGCTGAGTGAGTTTTTGCCCATTAAGTATGTGAATACAAAATAAGAAAAACAAAACACACTTACATAAGGTCTGCTAACCCCTTGCATACAGCTCATTAAGGACAATCGGTTAAGTGCTGTATACAAGTGGTTAGCAGACCTTATGTAAGTGTGTTTTGTTTTTCTAAGCTTGTGACTGTTCAATTTATTTTGTATTCACATACTCATATCCTTCCTTTCAGATCATGGCTGCCTCTGTTAGTTTTCGTCGTAAGTGCCTAAACCGCACTGATCTGTTAGACAAAGCCAGGATATCCTGTAGCTCAAAAAGTTGATGTGATAGAAAAAAACTGGGCCTTTTTTGGATTAAGAGGGCAAAAGTTAGTCAAAAACAAGTGCCAGATCTAACTCAACGTAAATTGTGTTCCCCAGTGTTCTAGGTCTCATTTGTGTTCTAGGTCACAGTGTTCTAGCTGACATTTGCTAGCAAGGGACAGTAACATAAACCAGCATTATCCTGACAAGAGAGACCAGCATGCTGTACCAAACCTTATAATTAAGGACATAAATGCTTAATACAGCAATAAGTAATAATATGTACTTTTTTAATCATAAATTCTGTGGTGTTCTTCATCTTTATCATTCCGACCTTGTACTATTAATGATCCTATAGCTATTGTAAGATCAATGGCCATTTCTATTCCAAATTTCTTCCATTCCTCCAGTTTAATCTTACTCTGAGCCTCCTCATACATCTTACTGGTGTAGTGTTCTCCTCTGTTCGCCTCCACCATCTCGTCTATCTTCCTCAGCAGCTCTGTGACCTGAGTCTGGTCGTCCTTCTTGTTATTGTTGAAGACGTGATATCTGTTTCCACAGTTGTCGTTAAGCTTTCGTAGCTCTGTGCTTCCTTCCAAATACTCCTCGATCGTTTTCTTCTTCAGCTCATCTCCATGAGTGTAGAGCAGAATGGTGAACTTAGACCCATCTTCTCCAAAGTTCTCCTGGATCCACTTCACAGTGTTCTGCTCCTCCTCTGTGAACCTCACTCCCAGTCTGACCACCAGGAGGAACACGTGGGGTCCTGGGACAGACATGTCAATGCACCTCCCCATCTCTTTCTTAATTTGATATTCAATCACTTTCTTCATTATGTCTTCCATTCCATTCTTCACTTTTTCTTCAATCTCTTTATTAATTTTGTCTTCCATTTCTTTCTTTATATCTTCTTCAATCTCTTTCTTCATTTCGGCTTCAATCTCTTTCTTCAGTTTGGCTTCAATCTCTTTCTTCAGTTCAGCTTCAATCTCAGTGTATGAACCCATTCTCCAGTCTGGATTTGGGTGTTTGGGAGAAGCCTGAAACACAAGAGGTGTTGCCCGAATACAAACTAAACCCCTACACATATCTCCTCCTACATTGTTCAAGCGATCAACTCCAAACCAGCGATGATATGTTCACACTGACCCAACTGGACATATTCCATTCTGAGGTTTGATGCTACATTAAGTGTGATATTATTAATGGAAGTTAAACTGGGTTTGAATGTGAGCCAGAAGGATACAGAGGATTCTATTCAAAGTCATGCTTCTTGGTGAATCAAGCTAAAGAAACAACTTAAACTCTTTAAAGCTATCCTGAATTGAAAATATTTATCTATAGATTTCCAACGCAATATCCAAAGCAATTAGAGGTGTGGTGCATCAAAGATCCTGTTTCCTACATCTACGACACAAAATGTCAATCAAAAACCAAAACCTGCTAACTATTCTCCACACTAACTGAAAAACAGCTAGATATCCATGGATGACAGGCTGTAAGAAAACAAACAGGCTGTATTGCTGGAGTTGTTTACTTTTTACAACTGACAAGTCATCACACTGGGCGGAGAATTAAGGAGGTATAGTAGAACCTAGAAATTAAAATTGTGACTTTAATTTATTGCCCCATGTGTAATTCCGCATGGAGAGGCATTTGCACTTCAATGCAAACATAGTCTTTGTATTACCAGCTTGGTGTAACTTTTGGCGTATTGTGATTGTGAAATTGTATTGTAGATTGATGATGCTCATGAATTTATTTGTCAATGTGTGAATGATTTGTAATGCGCTGTGATTTCATAGCGCTGTCCATGGTGATGAAACGAGCCTCGGTGTCTGTGTCGGCAGCGTCACGGGGTGACATTCTGGGTGACCTCATTTTATATTTCCAGATTTTGGGTTTAGAGTAGGCTTATTTAATTTCAACTATGTAGCCTAAGTGGTCTCCAGTTTTCTGAAGTTAATGTTGAGAATGTCTCTTGTTGCGGAGAATGTTATTGACGTTATGGTCTATTTGTTTATGTCCTTGTCATCGTTAATTAAAGGATTGCACTCGTTGAACCCTTTCAATTCATCGTACTGTTGCTTTTTTCCGCGATGATTTCTTTTCACGGCGGTGATGGCCGAGGTGAAGGCCCAGCTGTATTACTCACGGTTCACCACTGAATTATACATTAATATAATGGTTCTCTCGTCTTTTCACTTGATGAAAAAGTCAGTTATCGTCACTTATATTGATAGTTACTGTACCAATGTCATTCACAAATGGCTAATAAGCTGTTAAAACGGCCAGTGGCAAAAGATATACACTCACCTAAAGGATTATTAGGAACACCATACTAATACTGTGTTTGACCCCCTTTCGCCTTCAGAACTTCCTTAATTCTACGTGGCATTGATTCAACAAGGTGCTGAAAGCATTCTTTAGAAATGTTGATAGGATAGCATCTTGCAGTTGATGGAGATTTGTGGGATGCACATCCAGGGCAAGAAGCTCCTGTTCCACCACATCCCAAAGATGCTCTATTGGGTTGAGATCTGGTGACTGTGGAGGCCATTTCAGTACAGTGAACTCATTGTCATGTTCAAGAAACCAATTTGAAATGATTCGAGCTTTGTGACACGGTGCATTATCCTGCTGGAAGTAGCCATCAGAGGATGGGTACATGGTGGTCATAAAGGGATGGACATGGTCAGAAACAATGCTCAGGTAGGCCATGGCATTTAAACGATGCCCAATTGGCACTAAGGGGCCTAAAGTGTGCCAAGAAAACATCCCCCACACCATTAAACCACCACCACCAGCCTGCACAGTGGTAACAAGGCATGATGGATCCATGTTCTCATTCTGTTTAGGCCAAATTCTGACTCTACCATCTGAATGTCTCAACGGAAATCGAGACTCATCAGACCAGGCAACATTCTTCCAGTCTTCAACTGTCCAATTTTGGTGCGCTCGTGCAAATTGTAGCCTCTTTTTCCTATTTGTAGTGGAGATGAGTGGTACCCGGTGGGGTCTTCTGCTGTTGTAGCCCATCCCCTTCAAGGTTGTGTGTGTTGTGGCTTCGCAAATGCTTTGCTGCATACCTCGGTTGTAACGAGTGGTTATTTCAGTCAAAGTTGCTCTTCTATCAGCTTGAATCAGTCGGCCCATTCTCCTCTGACCTCTAGCATCAACAAGGCATTTTCGCCCACAGGACTGCCGCATACTGGATGTTTTTCCCTTTTCGCACCATTCTGACATTCAGTTTGGAGTTCAGGAGATTGCCTTGACCAGGACCACACCCCTAAATGCATTGAAACAACTGCCATGTGATTGGTTGATTAGATAATTGCATTAATGAGAAATTGAACAGGTGTTCCTAATAATCCTTTAGGTGAGTGTAGAGTTTGATGCAATTTGTGGTGGGGATTAATTTAATAAAAAACGTTAGTCAGTTCAACAAACGTGAGCTGCCCAAATGTTTCTTAAGTGTTCCAGGCCTATCATAGCTGGGGTATAATTTAAAGCACCAGGATATAACACAGTGGCATCTGCAGAAATATGGTGTTGTGGAAATTTCTTATACAATGTATTCTGACTGTATAAAGGACTGAGTCCCACTGTTAAGATAGGTATAGGAATGTGTGGGATCTGGTATTTGCATAGGGGGCATCTATTGTCTGTCCAGATGCAGATCAATGGGTTTTAGGACAGGATAGGAGAAGATACAGCAAGGGGGCAGTAAGGCCAGTTGGCCCCTTTGGGTAAACACTACAGTAAACATGGCAGGAAGGATAAGGTTGGGGAAGATAGCATTTGACGTGTGTGATAGAACAAAGGGAAAGGTGTTTGATTGACATGAAACAGATGGCAGCATCTTACCCCTTTTCCCTATGTAATAAATACTGTCGAAATGATGTTTTTATTTAGAAACTATCCACCGTTACTTTGTAACCTGTATACTTTCTCCTTGCAAGCAAGATTAAAACCGCTTATTGCGCAATTGATTTCTCCTGTCTTACCTACCATTTTCTTAGAACTTTGGATTTTAGAAATTGCCATCACAATGGTTACAACCATCAACAGATTGAACAATATCATTCATGTAAAGGAAAAGAAATGTACCAAGAATCAAGCCTTGTGTCACCCCCTCTAACATAAAAAGTCAGATTTAACCTTTACTATGAGTACACACTGAGATCTTACATATAAGAGATTTTCAAACCAGCTAACCAGATAACTATCTGAGCAACGAGTGATCCACGATGTCAAAGGCTTTGGATCAATAAAGTTATCGACACTTTTTATAACATCATTTACAACCAAGGAAGCCATAGTTCTTTGACCGGGTCTGAACACTGACTGGTTCTCTGTTCTCACTGACTGGTAAATGTGAGGATCAACTGATTAGTCCGTTCCGTCATCAATCCCAACTAAGTTTGAGCTCTCCACTCTCAGTCAATACTTACTTTTTATCGATGGAATGCAGTAGCTCTGATTTTCTCCGGTTAGCGTTCACTTTACCAAAAAAATTATATTTTATCCACACAAATCTTAAGCGAGTGTATTTACCCCAACTAAGATTTTAGGAACCTTTTTCAGAGTAGGGTTAGGGGTCCCAAAGCAGAACTCGCCAGTCGCCCAATGTGGGTACATTTTGTTAATAATTTTGATAATAAGGAAATTCTGATACAATAAAGGTGTTCCAAGAACATGGCTGGACTTTAAGGAGGGGGTGATGGTTTGCAGTGTGTGTCGTGTCAACACAAAGGAAAAGCTCAGAGGCAGTTCCTTTATTGTTGGCACTACAGCCATGAAACTGGGGAATATACCATTTCACGAGAGCTCACAATGTCACCGTGGTAACACGTCAGTCACCAGGGCACAGTCTCTGCCCCTCCAGGCTACCCCATCAGTAAAGCCCCTCACAAAACTTTCTGATGCTACCGCTAAGAAGATGACCATCATTTTCTAAACCGCACATGCCATTTCGTGTCATGAGAATCATGACAAAGGGTCTAATCTACTACTGAGTTTAAGACTTTTAAGTTAGGATAGACAAACCATGTAAAAATGTTGATTTATTACCTCTAGCTGGAACGATTCAAGAGATGCTGTTGAACAGCAACACATGTTAAGGGTTAATTGATGCTGATTTTGTAAATTACAATAATTAGCATAATCATAGTTGATAAACAATGTAGTTAAGACTTTTAATTTGGGATAGCCTTAACATGTGAAATTAAGTTGGTTTAATTTTTCTAGCTTGAACAGTCAAAGATTTACAGTTTTAGGGTTAATTATTGTGAATTACACAAATTAAGATAGTTAATATAGTCATATTCCATACACGTTTTAAGAATTTTTAATTGGAACAACCTAGACATGATAAACAAAGTTGTTTTCATCTCTCTAGCTTGAACAGTTGAAGAGATACTGTTTTCGGGTATATAAATGTTATTTATGCAAATTAAGGTAATTAATATGGCCAATGCCAATAAACGTTTATGCATTTTCAGTTGGGAAAGCATGAATATGTGAAACAAAACTGGTTTTGTCCTAGCTAGAACCGTTTAAAAGATACAGTTTTAGTGTGAATTAACACAATTGGGCAAATTAAATAGTCCAATGTTTATAAACATTTGATGCAACTACAATTTAGGGCGGTCTTAAAGCTTTCAAATTGGTCTTATAGGTTGATTGGCCAAGAAGCATCATCATTATCCATAGAATCCTTTGGGTTTGAAACTTTGAATAGAATATTGTGTTTGAACATTTAAATACATAAAAATGACCACACCATCAATATTTGCCGGACCGCATAAGCAGAGCCGTCCTAGAAGAGCGAATGTCTCTTTGAGTGACTGATGAGTGAGTGACTGACATGGAGAATCCATATGCTTCAGGATTTGTTCAGGAGAGTCAAACACTTTGCTGGCTACACGATTTTCTCGTTTTTTCGTCACCTATATTAATAGTTACCGTACCAATGTCATTCGCAAATGGCTAATAAGCTGTTAAAACGGCCACTGGCAAAATACATACAGTTCGATGCTATTTGTGGTGGAGGAAAACTTAATAAGAAACATTAGTCAGTTTAACAAAGGTTTATGGTGTCTAGCGACATATTAAAAACGTGATGTCGAGACACAATACCGACACTTGAAAAGCGTGCAGTTCCGTGATGTGATGGCTAAAAACTTAGCCTCTCTTATGCAACTTTTCCCCACTTCCCCGTTGAGTTAGAAAAAAAAATCTATATTCTACACCAACTCCAACGAATTTGCTTCCCTTTGGCACTAGTGTGAAATACTTTCTGTACCACACACAACTGGTTAATGTGAGCTACCCAAATGTTTCTAAAGTGTTCCAGACCTAATATAAATGGGGTATACTTTAAAGGGAAAGAAATGTCACCCCCTCTAACATGTAAAATGTCAGATTTAACTCTTACTGTGAGTACACACTGAGATCTTACATATAAGAGATTTTCAAACCAGCTAACCAGATAACTATCTGAGTAACGAGTGATCCACGATGTCAAAGGCTTTGGATCAATAAAGTGGTGCACCGTGTTCCCTGTTATCGACACTATTTATTACATCATTTACAACCAAGGAAGCCATAGTTCTTTGACCGGGTCTGAACACTGACAAATCTTCAGCAAGTGTATTTACCAAAAGTAAAATAAAATGTTCTGGAATAGGTCAAGTCTGGACACAGATGTATTTAACTTTCACATTCGTTTCTGGTTCTCTGTTCTGACTGACTGGTAAATGCGAGGATCAAGTGATTAGTCCGTTCCGTCATCAATCCCAACTAAGTTTGAGCTCTCCACTCTCAGTCAATACTTACTTTTTATCGATGGAATGCAGTAGCTCTGATTTTCTCCAGTTAGCGTTCACTTTACCAAAAAAATATATTGTCCAGACAAATCTTCAGCAAGTGTATTTACCAAAAGTAAAATAAAAGGTTCTGGAATAGGTCAAGTCTGGACACAGATGTATTTAACTTTCACATTCGTTTCTGTCTATTGACCCATTTGGAGTGGACGTCACGGTTACATAACTGAAGTTTGGGTGTGGCAGAAAACTGCATGAAAACGGCCAAGACCCCCGGAATAAAGGAAAAAAATATTGTTGTGGAAGAAAAAATACATAACATCCCTAAAGGGAAAGAAATGTCACCCCCTCTAACATGTAAAATGTCAGATTTAACTCTTACTGTGAGTACACACTGAGATCTTACATATAAGAGATTTTCAAACCAGCTAACCAGATAACTATCTGAGTAACGAGTGATCCACGATGTCAAAGGCTTTGGATCAATAAAGTGGTGCACCGTGTTCCCTGTTATCGACACTATTTATTACATCATTTACAACCAAGGAAGCCATAGTTCTTTGACCGGGTCTGAACACTGACAAATCTTCAGCAAGTGTATTTACCAAAAGTAAAATAAAATGTTCTGGAATAGGTCAAGTCTGGACACAGATGTATTTAACTTTCACATTCGTTTCTGGTTCTCTGTTCTGACTGACTGGTAAATGCGAGGATCAAGTGATTAGTCCGTTCCGTCATCAATCCCAACTAAGTTTGAGCTCTCCACTCTCAGTCAATACTTACTTTTTATCGATGGAATGCAGTAGCTCTGATTTTCTCCAGTTAGCGTTCACTTTACCAAAAAAATATATTGTCCAGACAAATCTTCAGCAAGTGTATTTACCAAAAGTAAAATAAAAGGTTCTGGAATAGGTCAAGTCTGGACACAGATGTATTTAACTTTCACATTCGTTTCTGTCTATTGACCCATTTGGAGTGGACGTCACGGTTACATAACTGAAGTTTGGGTGTGGCAGAAAACTGCATGAAAACGGCCAAGACCCCCGGAATAAAGGAAAAAAATATTGTTGTGGATGAAAAAATACATAACATCCCTAAAGGGAAAGAAATGTCACCCCCTCTAACATGTAAAATGTCAGATTTAACTCTTACTGTGAGTACACACTGAGATCTTACATATAAGAGATTTTCAAACCAGCTAACCAGATAACTATCTGAGTAACGAGTGATCCACGATGTCAAAGGCTTTGGATCAATAAAGTGGTGCACCGTGTTCCCTGTTATCGACACTATTTATTACATAATTTACAACCAAGGAAGCCATAGTTCTTTAACCGGGTCTGAACACTGACTGGTTCTCTGTTCTGACTGACTGGTAAATGCGAGGATCAAGTGATTAGTCCGTTCCGTCATCAATCCCAACTAAGTTTGAGCTCTCCACTCTCAGTCAATACTTACTTTTTATCAATGGAATGCAGTAGCTCTGATTTTCTCCAGTTAGCATTCACTTTACCAAAAAAATATATTGTCCAGACAAATCTTCAGCAAGTGTATTTACCAAAAGTAAAATAAAATGTTCTGGAATAGGTCATGTCTGGACACAGATGTATTTAACTTTCACATTAGTTTCTGTCTATTGACCCATTTGGAGTGGACGTCACGGTTACATAACTGAAGTTTGGGTGTGGCAGAAAACTGCAGGAAAACGGCCAAGACCCCCGGAATAAAGGAATAAAATATTGTTGTGGAAGAAAAAATACATAACATCCCTAAAGGGAAAGAAATGTCACCCCCTCTAACATGTAAAATGTCAGATTTAACTCTTACTGTGAGTACACACTGAGATCTTACATATAAGAGATTTTCAAACCAGCTAACCAGATAACTATCTGAGTAACGAGTGATCCACGATGTCAAAGGCTTTGGATCAATAAAGTGGTGCACCGTGTTCCCTGTTATCGACACTATTTATTACATCATTTACAACCAAGGAAGCCATAGTTCTTTGACCGGGTCTGAACACTGACAAATCTTCAGCAAGTGTATTTACCAAAAGTAAAATAAAATGTTCTGGAATAGGTCAAGTCTGGACACAGATGTATTTAACTTTCACATTCGTTTCTGGTTCTCTGTTCTGACTGACTGGTAAATGCGAGGATCAAGTGATTAGTCCGTTCCGTCATCAATCCCAACTAAGTTTGAGCTCTCCACTCTCAGTCAATACTTACTTTTTATCGATGGAATGCAGTAGCTCTGATTTTCTCCAGTTAGCGTTCACTTTACCAAAAAAATATATTGTCCAGACAAATCTTCAGCAAGTGTATTTACCAAAAGTAAAATAAAAGGTTCTGGAATAGGTCAAGTCTGGACACAGATGTATTTAACTTTCACATTCGTTTCTGTCTATTGACCCATTTGGAGTGGACGTCACGGTTACATAACTGAAGTTTGGGTGTGGCAGAAAACTGCAGGAAAACGGCCAAGACCCCCGGAATAAAGGAATAAAATATTGTTGTGGAAGAAAAAATACATAACATCCCTAAAGGGAAAGAAATGTCACCCCCTCTAACATGTAAAATGTCAGATTTAACTCTTACTGTGAGTACACACTGAGATCTTACATATAAGAGATTTTCAAACCAGCTAACCAGATAACTATCTGAGTAACGAGTGATCCACGATGTCAAAGGCTTTGGATCAATAAAGTGGTGCACCGTGTTCCCTGTTATCGACACTATTTATTACATCATTTACAACCAAGGAAGCCATAGTTCTTTGACCGGGTCTGAACACTGACAAATCTTCAGCAAGTGTATTTACCAAAAGTAAAATAAAATGTTCTGGAATAGGTCAAGTCTGGACACAGATGTATTTAACTTTCACATTCGTTTCTGGTTCTCTGTTCTGACTGACTGGTAAATGCGAGGATCAAGTGATTAGTCCGTTCCGTCATCAATCCCAACTAAGTTTGAGCTCTCCACTCTCAGTCAATACTTACTTTTTATCGATGGAATGCAGTAGCTCTGATTTTCTCCAGTTAGCGTTCACTTTACCAAAAAAATATATTGTCCAGACAAATCTTCAGCAAGTGTATTTACCAAAAGTAAAATAAAAGGTTCTGGAATAGGTCAAGTCTGGACACAGATGTATTTAACTTTCACATTCGTTTCTGTCTATTGACCCATTTGGAGTGGACGTCACGGTTACATAACTGAAGTTTGGGTGTGGCAGAAAACTGCATGAAAACGGCCAAGACCCCCGGAATAAAGGAAAAAAATATTGTTGTGGAAGAAAAAATACATAACATCCCTAAAGGGAAAGAAATGTCACCCCCTCTAACATGTAAAATGTCAGATTTAACTCTTACTGTGAGTACACACTGAGATCTTACATATAAGAGATTTTCAAACCAGCTAACCAGATAACTATCTGAGTAACGAGTGATCCACGATGTCAAAGGCTTTGGATCAATAAAGTGGTGCACCGTGTTCCCTGTTATCGACACTATTTATTACATAATTTACAACCAAGGAAGCCATAGTTCTTTAACCGGGTCTGAACACTGACTGGTTCTCTGTTCTGACTGACTGGTAAATGCGAGGATCAAGTGATTAGTCCGTTCCGTCATCAATCCCAACTAAGTTTGAGCTCTCCACTCTCAGTCAATACTTACTTTTTATCGATGGAATGCAGTAGCTCTGATTTTCTCCAGTTAGCGTTCACTTTACCAAAAAAAGATATTGTCCAGACAAATCTTCAGCAAGTGTATTTACCAAAAGTAAAATAAAATGTTCTGGAATAGGTCAAGTCTGGACACAGATGTATTTAACTTTCACATTCGTTTCTGTCTATAGACCCATTTGGAGTGGACGTTAAGGTTATGTAACTGAAGTTTGGGGGTGGCAGAAAACTGCAGGAAAACGCCCCCGGAATAAAGGAATAAAATATTGTTGTGGATGAAAAAATACACAACATCCCTCCTAGGGGATACCAGGGACACTAATTAATACCAGTCATAGACATGATCTGTTCACATCCACTGTAATATTGTGATACACTACTAGGCCTGCAAATCCTGCATCATCTGAATGTGATGAAATAAAATGCTGACAAGAATCTGCAGTGAAGTTTCGTATTCATTGTTTTTATTATTTATGTATAGTCCAAACACAATAATAAAACATTTAGAAAATTTACACATTCACTATCACCAAGTTATTTCAATGTAAATAAAATACACAAAAGGCTTATAAAGTAATACTACAACTAATACTATTAATAATAATAATAAAACATGTAAATCTTCCAAACCCCCCCTGATGCCTCACTGCTGTTATAAAGTGATTTCCAAAGAAATTAGAGGTGTGGTGCATGAAAGATCCGGTTTCCTACATATACGACACAAAATGTCAATCAGTTATAAAACCTACCTACAATTCTCCACACTTTTACTGAATAATATTTAAATGGCTCCACTTGTGAAAACCTGGGTACATACATTCAGGTAAGGATTAATATATGTGAAAATATCATGACATTTCACATAGTCACTCATCACAGTGTGGCAACATATAACGCCATAATACTTCTGAGTACAAACTTACAAGCATTTGTAGTTTCAACACATGTTTTTGTCCAGGACTTTTTACACCCTTTTGGAACACATTGCTTTGCATTGTCAAAATATTGTTACGCCTATATCATGAACCAACATATAAAATCTCAAGTCAATTGGCTTTATGGGAGGAGTTTTATTTTTGTTATAAATGCTTGAAAATCCATCGTATTGACTTTATATTTTCTCGAGTCAACTTTGTTTATCCTGACAGAAGAGACCAGCACGTTGTACCAGACCTTCACATAAACAGGGCAGTGGGAACATGATTATTTCAACGCCACCTATGGGCCAATCAGTACCATGGACAAATTACAAGCTATGGCCTGAGATATGTGATGTCATAGCCGTGGTATACAGTCTCATATACCACAGCTATCAGCCAATCAGCATTCAGAATTTGAAGAACCGGTTTAGAATTAAGGATATAAAGGCCAAATCCAGCAATAGGTAATAATATGTAATTATTAAATGATACATTCTGTGACACTTTTAGATTCTTATCTCCTCCTTGACCCACCGACTTGATCAAAATAATTTTTGACGTTGGAATGTTGCTGATCCAACAACTAATAGAGTTGATTCGGGTAGTGCTACTCCCACTGCTCCTCCCACTGCTCCTCCCACTACTACTCCCACTACTACTACCACTGCTATTTTTGTAAAATCAATGGCCTTTTCTTTTCCCCATTTCTTCCATTCCTCCCATTTAATCTTACTCTGAGCCTCCTCATACATCTTACTGGTGTAGTGTCCTCCTCCATTCGCCTCCACCATCTCATCTATCTTCCTCGGAAGCTCTGTGACCTGAGTCTGGTCTTCCTTCTTGTTATTGTTGAAGACGTGATATCTGTTTCCACATTTGTTGTTAAGCCTTTGTAGCTCTGTGCTTTCTTCCAAATACTCCCTGATTGTTTTCTTCTTTAGTATCTCCATGAGTGAAGAGCACAATGGTGTACATGGAGGCGTCGTCTCCAAGGTTTTTCTGAATCCACTTCACAGTGTTCTGCTCCTTCTCTGTGAACCTCACTCCCAGTCTGACCACCATGAGGAACACGTGGGGTCCTGGAACAGACATGTCAATGCACCTCCCCATCTCCTTCCTCATTTCTTCTTCCTTCAGTTTTGTGTCAAAGAGCCCTGGAGTGTCAATGACATCAATCCTCCTCTGATCCATAACTCCACTCTGTTTCTCACACCATTTGGTCACAGACTTAGCAGACATGTCTTCTTTAAAGGCTTCCCTCCCCAGGATGGTGTTTCCTATTGCACTCTTCCCTGATCCAGTCTTCCCCAGCAGAACAATCCTCAGGTCAGACACTATGAAGAGACAGTTAAAGAAAACAAACTTCAGAATAGTTATGTATTGTCCTTGATTAATGTCTCTTGTCTGATATTGTCTGAAATTATCTGATATTAAATCGTTTTAATGTGTTTCCTGACAGTAGCCTAAGCATGGATAATTCTTGTAATCTCATCTCATCTTCATCCGCTTATCCGGTATCGGGTCGCGGGGACAGCAGCTCCAGCAGGGGACCCCAAACATCCCTTTCCCGAGCCACATTTGCCAGCTCTGACTGGGGATCCCGAGGCGTTCCCAGGCCAGTGTCGAAATATAATCTCTCCACCTAGTCCTGGGCCTACCCTGAGATCTCCTCCCAGCTGGACGTGCCTGGAACACCTCCCTAGGGAGACGTCCTGGGGGCATCCTTACCAGATGCCCGAACCACCTCAACTGGCTCCTTTCGATCCAAAGGAGCAGCGGCTCTACTCCAAGTTCCTCACGGATGGCTGAGCTTCTCACCCTAAATTCTTGTAACCTTATCTACAAAAACGTTTTCCCCTCATAGATTTTTTTTGCCAGATACCAGAGTTAGGTTCAGAATAACTTTGTATTTTGTATAGCCCTAAAAACTGGGATCAGTGTATGAACCCATTCTCCAGTCTGGATTTGGGTGTTTGGGAGAAGCCTGAAACACGGGAGGTGTTGCCCGAATACAAACTAAACCTCTACACATATCTCCTCCTACATCGTTCAAGCGATCAACTCCAAACCAGCGATGATATGTTCACACTGACCCAACTGGACATGTTCCATTCTGAGGTTTGATGCTACATTAAGTGTGATATTATTAATGGAAGTTAAACTGGGTTTGAATGGGAGCCAGAAGGATACAGAGGATTCTATTCAAAGTCATCATGCTTCTTGGTGAATCAAGCTAAAGTAACAACTTAAAATCTTTAAAGCTATCCTAAATGGAATATATTTATCTATAGACTACTTCAATCAGCCTAATAAAATATTTTGAACAGCATTAATTAACCCTAAAACCGTTTCTGTCCAACAGTTCAAGCTTCAGTGATTTAACAAACATTTCTATTATAACATGTTAAGGCTATCTCAGATTAAACCAGTAAATATTTATGGACTATGACTACATGAATATGCCTCATTTGCATTATTTGTGATAACAAACTCTTAAGAGTATCTCTGAACTGTTTCAAATAGAGACACCAAGCTAACTTCAAATTCTTCATAGACTCCTCTATTAATTTGCTTAATTTGCCTAATTAGTGTTAATTAACCCTCTAACAGTATCTTTTGAACCATGAAAAGTAGGGAGAACAAAATTATGTTTGTTCACATGTTTAAGCTATCCCAACTTGACATTGTTAACCTTTTATTACCTATGACTATATAAATTTACCTAATTTGCATTAATAACAGTACTTAACTCTATAACTTTTCTTGAATCATTCAATGTAGAGACACTAAAATATGTTTGTTACATAGGTTAAGGCTTTCCCAACATAACATTTTTACAATCGTATGACAATTTAAATTATCATAATTTGCATTATTTGCGTGAATTTACTCAAAAACAGTGTCTCTTGAACCATTAAAGTTTAAAAGACCAAACCAACTTTCTTTTATTTTAAAGTACTACGCTTTTTTAATGTAATCAAGCAAGCAAGCACACAACATTTATTTCTGTCTAGCTCAGCTTTGTTTTTAAATAATTTTCTTTTTTCTTTTTGTTTCTGATATAATATTTTTTGTGTACAATTCTGTACATTTTGCTTTAGATTTTCTTTTGATCTCAACATCCAACATCATTTTCACGGTTGCTCTGAAGTATAGTTTCTATATTTTAAAATCTCAATCAATACTTACTTTTAGTCGATGGAATGCAGTCACCTAGGACGTCAATAGATGCGTTTGGAAAGTTCAAATATATCCTTTGGTAAGCGGTCAGTTAACAATAGGGTTTAATGTCTACCCAAATCTTATGCAAGTGTTTTTCTCTCAAGAAAGATAACTGTTGGGTGCATCAGGTCTGGAAACAGAATACTTTTTGTAATCATAGATAATATACCACTAGCAGCTATAGTATGGGTAACTTTCTTAATTGAACACGCTATATGAAATGAAGAATGTTACCATACCTTTTTACACTAATACTGATGAACGATGAATGATTCCCACCTCCTTCGTATCTTCCATGTTTAATGTGGAGCAATTTGCTGCTGCACAAAATACCACCATCACGTGTAAGATGGCGGACCTATTGGGACGTAAGTCCCATCTATGCTTTATATCTGTGTTTGTAAGTTTCACATTCGTTTCAGTCTAAAAACTGCACGACTCGGACACGTAATCATTACCAGATAAAATCCATGCTGCCATTTCAATTAATAACTGTACAGAGTTAAAACGTAAAAAAAGACACGCTCCTGTCCAGATCTCTTAAATTATAAACATTCATCTCACATTCACCTCTGTAACTCCAAACGATACTCCAACTTCAACCAGTAAACAATTGCGGTTAGCAGCGAGTCCATCATGTTACTTTGCTACCACACCATGCACACGAAAACGTATATTTTAAATGTATTTTGAAGTTGTATTCAGACATTTCAACTAACGTTCCCAGCTATAGAACTCATTATATTTTATGAACATGATTAAACAACGCTAATTTGGTGGTAATTTAAATAGACACAAATGCAGATTTGAGGCATATCCTAGGTGGATGGGCGTATCTACTGTAAAACATCCCATTATAATCAATATTTACATCTATTCATTTAGCAGATTGCGGATCCTTATTTACGTTCATTTATTAAGCAGTTCCTCCTAACCAGAGTAGATTTACCGAAGCAATTAGGATTAAGTGACGCACTATCGGCCGAAGGCACGAGGTGAGGTATACGGCCAATACCACCGCAATTAGCTGTTCTTATGTATGATGCATCGCGGAGTGCGTGTATTGCCTTGATAAATTTGTGACATATTAAACCCCTGAGATGCCTTATTGTGCTTATAAAGCTGTTACCAACACAATTAGAGCTGTATACATGCAGTATACAATCATATTCCATGGCTATCAGCCAATCAGCATCCAGAATTATTTAAACTGCCTGATTTATATTGATATTTGCGAGTGTAACTTTGATCAGTTTCATGAAGTGTCAGTTACAGACATTCACAGTACTGTCCCCCAACCCACACCACCCTGGTCTAGCTAATACTATTCCAATCGTGTTCGGAGAGGCAAATGGAGGAGACAGATTAGAAGTCTTGTGAAGGACAGATGCAGGATTCTACACAGTGCCCCTTTATTATAGTAGACAAACTTATTATTTCATGCAAGACAAAACATGACTACAGGTTACAGGTAAATAGCCTTCATAATGTTAACCATAAAATGACTCATGCTTCACTAGATACTAACATTATTTACATTGACACAGAGCAGAAACAAACCATACATCAGAATTGGCCCCTAAATATACCATTAAGAAGGAATAACCATAAATAAAATACCAATATCCATAGAATTTTTGAAGTATCTTTCATGAGATGATATCAGTATATTTTATAATCACCACAATTTCAACACAATAAAATTATTTTGTACATTATTCTTACAAGCGCATATACTTTTCAAACAATTTTAATAAACAACTGGTTCCACATAAAACACAATTTGGAGGTGAGAATGGAACGTGTAAAGTTTAGAACACAGTAAGAATGGGTTCAAGGAACGGAACGTGTGAGAACTCTGGAATGTCGAAGTAGAACATACAAAGGCACTACTCAGTCAGAGAGGATTTGTCGGTTAACTAGAAACTAATGATGATCACATGACATATAACATTGACCCTGTAGTGCTTAAGGAGTGTGCATGATGGCACAGTTGAGGTCGTAGTTGAAAGGTCATTGAGCCTAAGAGGTGATTCCTGTGGAGAGAAAAGGTCTGCTTCTGTCGGCTGCGTTTTCCTCCACCTTGAATGTGTAGTTGTACTGTGAAAACACGCCATGGTTAAACCCCAGTAGAAAGAGCCCGGGTTTCAAGGACGCCTGACAACTTCATTGTAATTTTCAAGGATTTTTTTCATATTTATTGGCTGTATAGTAGAAAATAAATCCCCCTAAGAAATTATAACAGTATCAAAATGTCTGAGAGTCTGTTGTCTGACGGTGTCAACGGTGTTGTTGAAGTGTTCAAGAGAGGAGCCAAACGCAGGGAGGTAATTCATAATAATGTTTCTTATTTGTAAGTAAATCGCACATATCAATAGAAAAGCGGCAAGCGCAAAAATCACTGTGCCAGAGCGCACTATTTTCATGACACCAAACATAGAACAATACCTCACAAAGACGCCCAGAAACACAGGAACTAGGGAGGGGGAGAAAAATATGATTGAAATATAATAACCATCAAGGTTTAAAACTCCATGCTTTTCTAACTCTCACACCTTGTCTCTCTCTAACTACTAGGTCTAAACAGCCTTCTGTCTCACACTCACCTTGATTTCCCCCCCGTCTTATTTAGAGAGACAGTATTAAAACCCAACAATTAATATGCAAAAGAAACCGCCTCCTATAGAGCAGGAAGAAAACTGCTGTCTCCAACCCCCTGATGTTCTAGTCTAGGTTAGGACAATTGTATGCTAATTCCTGTAACCTTGTTAAGATTTCACATCTGTATGCGAGAATCTGTTGATACTCATCCAACATGTCACCATATAAAATGGTTCTATATAGAACCTTTTAGGGGTTCCAAATATGAAGCAATTGATAGAACCATTTATGGTTCTATATAGAACCCTTTCTTGTAAGAGTGTAGTGCCCTCCTCCAATCCCCCAAAATATTTAAACAAACAACCTTCAAATATGTATTTGGGTGAATTACAAAATAAAACCCAGAGTGAGAGTGACAGCTGTGCATTAACACTTAGTGAGTCTGTGAAATACAAAAGCTTTTCATGACAAAAATGTATCAGTAGGCAGTAAAAACTCTTAGTTTAAGGGCAAAAAAAGTCAATTTCCGCCTAATATGATGTACCCAAATCTAAATGCTTGTAGCTCATGACCTGAGTATAGTAGAAACAGTTATTTGGTACCATTTGAAAGGAGACACTCTGTAGTTTGCAGGAATTATAAATTAATGCAGGAAAGTATAACACAATAGATTTGGCAGAAGATAAAACAAACCAAAGACATACGTTTTTTGTAAAAAACTAAATTCCTCATCATGTTTGAGTTGCAGTGGGGAAGGCCAAAAATGGATTAGGAACCTGGAGGAACTTTCCACTTGATCTACTAGATGTCAACTGGATCTGGGTAAAGTTTCAGGCCATTTGATATAAAATTCAATGATCTACTTACTCATTTTTAAAGCAAGCCCAAAGTGTCCTTTCCAGATTGGCCACTTTGTGCCAAATTGGACACTTTGGACACATTATGAATTTTCAAGTTCATACATACCCAGAACATACAACAGTGCAAAAGTGATTAATATAAGGGTTACACACTCCCAGGAATGTTACACATGATGGAAAATATGCTTCCCTTCATAAAGGTACTAACAGGAGGCGCCACAAGGAGGCAGATCCAATTATCTAACATGTGGTGTTTGCATCATATGTGGTATCTATACCTCCTTACACACATAGATAGTAAGCAGTTGGCAGGAGTAGAAAGGAAAAGTGTAGAAGGGAAAAGGAGAAAGAAGGGGGAGACTTATTGACTTCTGGGAAATCTCTGAAATGGCCAATCAGATGATGGCGTCACAGTGGGGGTCAAGAGCCAGAGGGACCTCCTGAATCACTGTTGGTAATTCAGGGAGAAATATGGTGATGAATAGGCCATAAGAAACAGCCACAAAATGTCATAGCCAAATCACAGACAATTGGATACAAATAAGGACATTATGAACTGAAATCTACTATAATGACGTGACCCAATTGGCAGTAAAAGCTCAGAAACTATATGACATAGCCTAACATAGCATAACATAGCCTAACACAGAGTCCTGCAACAGGTCGGGTACCCGCGGGTACCCGCATGAAAGTTGTCAAAACGGGTGGATTGTGACATTCCTAAAATTCACGGGCGGGGATGCGGGCGGATAATGAACTCTTTGCGGGTCACGTCAGCACCACTGCGACAGCGCGCCTTTTTTTAGAGGGAATGTTAATCGCAGCAGTTGAAAGCGAGCGTTGCAGGATGGATGAAGTAAAAGTAAAGTTGGCAAGTGGAGTATATAATATTGTTGACAACGAGTCTTTAAAGGCGAAATCGGATGTCTGGAGAAAGTGGTGTAATACGAGATCAGGAAAATAACATCATAAGCGGCTTTGCGGCTTGCAAAACATGCCATAAAGTATTGGCGTTTGATAGCCGAAAGCTGGGCACGTCTTCTCTTAGGAAGCACTTCGAGACTTGCAAGAGCACAGCAGGCCCAGGGGTTGCCAGTGCGACAATTGACAGGTACTTTGCCAAAGGCTACAAACCTCCAAGAGGGGAAGACAAGGAGGCGATAACACAATTTGCAGTGCAATTTGTGTGCCGAGACATTAGATCATTTGAGACTGAGTGCGGCGATGGATTTTTGGAACTGGCACAGGGCTTAATTGACACTGGGGCACAAGCTGGCCTTGTGGACGCGCGTCAGCTTCTGCCCGATCCAACTACTGTCTCCCGTAGGATCACTAAATATGCTGAGGATAAAAGACATAATTCCGGAGCTGAGGGAACAATTGACCGAGAGCAACGGGGCTGTGACGCTGGATTTGTGGACGGATGAATTCCGAAAAATTGGATATCTCTGTGTGACAATACATTACATTAAAAGCAATTGGGAACTGCAGGAGCGAGTGCTCTGCACAGCTGAATGGGACAGCAATTTACGTAAAACAGCTAACAACCTCAGGCCAGCCATCGTCCAAGCACTCCGCAAATTTGGACTGGATGAGTTCTTTCCGAAACTAGTGTAGTAACCGACAGAGGTGCAAACATTGTGGCGGCCTTCCGCACAGCCACGAGTTTGAGTTGCGCAGCACATATCTTGAACACAGTATTGCATACCACAATTGGGAAACCTGCTGAGGATGATGTGTTTGGCGAAGAGGTATCTGGTCTCATTGAGTCCGCTAAGTCGCTTGTGAATTATTTTAAGCAGTCACATCTCCAGAATCGTCTGCAAAAAACACTGAAAGCATCCGTGGAGAAGCGATGGAACTCGCTTCACACGATGCTGGACTCCATTAGCAGCCAGTACGAGGCCATTCGTGCTCTTCTGGAGGAACGTGACGAAGAACACCGTTTAAACTGCATAAGCAAGGAGACTTTGCATGACATTGTCAATTTTCTGTCACGATTCAAAGAAGCCACCAAAGCCCTGGAAGCATCCAAAACTCTGACCATTCACTTGACAGCTGTGTGGTTGGAGCGCCTCAAACATCACCTTCAGCCGTCTTCTACCGACAGTCTGACATTGTCATCGCTTAAAGAAAAATGCCTCAAGATTTTAACTGAGAAATTTGTGCTGCATTTCTTGCACAAGCTGGCAATGTTCTTGCATCCAAAGTTGAAATGCCTAAAGCTGCTGGCAGACCATGGTGAAAGTATTATAGTTCATAGCGAAGCACGGCGTCTTGTGAAAGGTAAGCTATTCAATCACAAACTATGCTATTATGCTTGTCTTCAGTGGTGGAATGTAACAAAGTACAAAAACGTATTTAAAAAAAATATAAACATTTTATGATAAGTTTTTCCACCTGCCTAAACAGGAATTTAAAAAAAATCTCCACGTTCATTTATGATATACGAGCTCCAGTTCACGCTCGCATCTGTGTCGTGATCATCTAATTGTCTGCTATTTTTACTTCTTATTTATAAAATACAGGCAATTGGTGGATGAAATATTGATTAAAATTAAGATACAATTTATTACAAAACGAAATGAACTAAAGAAAGGCTTTGTGAATTTTATTTCTATTTAGGCTAATGTTAACTTCAAAAAGGGGTGTGTCGCGATTTTGGTTTTACAGCCCTAATTATTGGAAGAATTAAGAGAATACATTGTAATGCAAATAGTTAAAGTACATTTTAAAACCAGGTACTTTTTACTTAAGTAGCTTACTGAGATTCAGTACTTCCACTCCCACCATTGCTTGTCTTTAATAATTTACAATTATTGTTAATGGGAAAATTATTATTACTTTTTTTTTTGTTTAAATAAATACACCCCATGTGTCTATTTATTTTAAATAGAACTCGAGGAGAAACGCGAAGATCTACCAGGCCGCAGCATGTCGGCCCCAGCTGCTAAGAGAGTTCGTTTGGTTTCAACGGTTGATTGTTTGTCAGACGTAGAGGACTCCAGCGATGACACTGTGCCGCCCGAGGACGAGGTCTCTGCATACATCGAGTTCAAGCTACCCAAGGTGGATCCTTTCCATGTTTTGTTGAGCATGCAAAAACATTTCCAAACATGGCAATGAATGCGCGGAATGTTCTCTCCATCCCAGCATCGAGCGCTGCGAGTGAGAGAGACTTTTCCACAGCTGGATTTGTAATCCAAGAACGGAGAATGCAACTTAAACCTGGGACTGTGGACAATATCCTTTTCCTGCACAGTAACCTTAAGAGAAAGTAAATGCATATTGTTTGTGAGGTTGTATTTTTTCTTGTTCTTTTTTTGTTTCATTAATAGGTCTTTGCGTAGGCTATAGGCTGTTATCAGGTTCCATAGTCTATTTGTTATTTAGGTGCCGATTGTTTACTTAAATGGCGCAAAACAAAGCGCACTTTAGTTAAGCCTATTTCATTAAGCTGTTGCTATGTTGAGAGGTGCAAGTCTGCGAGATTAAAAAAAATAAAACACTTTAATTGGAATGATTTTAGCGTGTGTGGGTCGGGTAACGGGCCAAATATTAACGGGTCTGGGCGGGTGCGGATTTAATTTTGATATTATCACGGGTGACGGGTCGGATCTGGTTGCTGAACTTTGCGGGTACTGGTCTCCAAAAATGGACCTGTGCAGGACTTAGCCTAACATGCTAATAGTAACACACTGTATGTCTTGGGTAATCTATCTTATTGTACTCACCAAGTTGCTTGACTCACAGTCCATGATTTCTTCCAAAAATGAAGTCCATATTGGTCTCCTATGTTGCTTTTCCACTTCGGAGTAGCCATTTAAACTTTAAATGCCGGGTATAGTTTCGTGAGCAGCGACAGCTATACTTCTTGCGCAGTGCTTGAAGTGGGGAAGACGTTACCTCTGTTGACGCATCTGGCTCTGGCACACGCATTCTTTTATTCCCTTTCTGAAGCCAGGCTAACATGACTTACATTCTGTTTCTCAATGGCAAGGAATGATCCTTCTAAGCCAGAATTTGGAGGATGCTACGTCATCGACGTCCGTCGAAGGACCGTTCCAATGTCGAGGATCCTCCGAATCCCATAGACATCATATATAAAGAGTCCATCCTCTCTCAAGGTGGAGAGTGCTTGCCTCAAGTGGAGGAGTTTAAGTATCTAGGGGTCTTGTTCACGAGTGAGGGAAGGATGGAACGGGAGATTGACAGACGGATCGGTGCAGCTTCTGCAGTAATGCGGTCGATGTATCGGTCTGTCGTGGTGAAGAAAGAGCTGAGCCTCAAGGCGAAGCTCTCGATTTACCGGTCAATCTACGTTCCTACTCTCTCCTATGGTCATGAGCTTTGGGTCATGACCGAAAGGACAAGATCCCGGATACAGGCGGCCGAAATGAGCTTTCTCCGCAGGGTGGCTGGGCGATCCCTTAGAGATAGGGTGAGAAGCTCGGTCACCCGGGAGGAGCTTGGAGTAGAGCCGCTGCTCCTCCACATCGAGAGGGGTCAGCTGAGGTGGCTTGGGCATCTGTTTCGGATGCCTCCGGAACGCCTTCCTGGGAAGGTGTTCCGGTCCCGTCCCACCGGGAGGAGACCCCGGGGAAGACCTAGGACACGCTGGAGGGACTATGTTTCCCGGCTGGCCTGGGAACGCCTCAGTGTCCTCCCGGAAGAGCTGGAGGAAGTGTCTGGGGAGAGGGAAGTCTGAGCATCTCTGCTTAGACTGCTGCCCCCGCGACCCGGCCCCGGATGAAGCGGAAGAAGATGAATGAAGGAATCATATATAAAGGCTAGATACCTTGTCCGCGCTTTTGGCCAATGGAGGTCGACGTCCGCACATGGCGGCCATCTTGCCTCAGGCCGCTCGCTCACTCATAACATTGTGTTTTATGGTGCATGTACTTTTTAAATAACCATTACTTTTTCTACCGATTTTCAAACGGTTTGAACCAGATAGAAGTAATGAATATACAAACAAGGTATTTATGTTAAATCAATAAATAGGCTACAGAATGGCAACAAGACATATAGACTTTTGTACTATTATAATAAAATTACTATTATAAAATAATTTTAATTACTACATGTTTTTTCTTTCTGCCGGATACCAAGCATCTCTGAACTGACCACATTTCAGCCCTCTAGGTCACTTGATATGCCTTTAGAAACACAACTGAGCCCTTGCACCAGGTCTTGTGAAGCTGTGTGCAAAAGCAGATCAATATAGAATGAAATTGAGTACTTTAGACCATTATTTGCCAAGGTATGGTCATGCGTATAGTAAAATGCCCTATGGAAACTCCCCATAGGACGTTGTCAGACAAAATGCTGACAATAAAATGCTTACTGTGTGGCAACCTCTTGGTGTAGAAGCATAATGAAATGAAATCAAATAACACTGATGTTACTTGTAGACTATTTGGATTGTATGTCAGGGGTTCTGATATAGAATGACTACAAAAA
Organism: Esox lucius; assembly: GCF_011004845.1. Lineage (NCBI taxonomy): Eukaryota > Metazoa > Chordata > Actinopteri > Esociformes > Esocidae > Esox > Esox lucius. The sequence goes on from NW_022995041.1 coordinate 26,164, forward strand.
ATATGGAATCATTACACAAGTCTATTTTTAAACTATTATAAAAGTGACATTTATTTGCACACAAAAAAAAAATAGGTACATGATTCCCCTTTACAAATATCCAAAAAAGAAATGCTGTAGAGAGAACTACACTACTGTTGAAGTAAAAGAGGACAGTACCTTGAAAACACATACCTTGGGCTAATGCCCTTTGAAAAGGACAGTTTTATTAGGTTTCTGTTGCATGTTGTTGCTCTGTAAGCTGAGGATTGTAATTCTGGCGTTGTGGTGCAGCCTTAACTTAAAAAACAGGGACAGAATGATTTTTAACAGCCTATGGTGGTAGA
>NW_022995042.1:0-26184 GCF_011004845.1 Esox lucius
GCTGGGAATGCTGATGCAACAGCAGTTGCTAAGACATTATTAGCTGAAACCATACCCAGATGGGGAATTCCTAAGAAACTGGCAAATGACAATGGATCACATTTTGTTAACGGAGCCATTCAGAAGATGTCTGAGTACTTAGGAGTTGATCTAAAGACTCACTGTGCCTACCACCTGCAGAGTGGAGGGGCAGTGGAGAGAAATGAAACTCACAAAGTTGGGTGAAGAGAAACTGGCCTCTCCCCTCATGAGGTCATCACTGGAAGACCAATGAACACAGGCCTAGGCACCCCTACTCACACAGACCTCACCACAGAACATGTGAATGATATTATGTTAACATACTGCACTAATCTGTCAAAGGTTCTGAACAACATCCATAGGAGTGTGAATGCTGCTCTACCAACTCCCATTGAACTCCCGCTGCACCACATCAAGCCTGGGGATTAGGTAGTCATCAAGGACTGCAAGAGAATGCATTGGAGCAAGCCACGCTGGTTGGGTCCATATCAAGTCCAACTGGTCTCTCAGTCTGCTGTCAAAGTTGCTGAATGAGGAACCTGGGTTCACACCACACACTGTAAGAAGGCTCCAGCATTAGAAGATACGGTGAAAGAATAGGTAAATTTAAGTTACCTAAGGGCTGCATGGGTTGTGGTGCTAGTAACCATCAACTCCAACACAGCCTGCGACCATGGAGCCAGAGAGACAAGGACCAGGGATCCCCTTCAAGAGGTCCGGAGGAATGAGATGCACCATCGGGTGCCTGCTGATTTTAAGCATTGTCATTGTCATACCGATAGTGTGGATTTCCAAACCACACTATAATGATCATGGACAGATTGTAAATATGACATCTAATGAAGCAAGGAAAGAGACATTTGTACACCACGAGAAAAGGTCCAAACCACAGATACAGATAGACTGTTCAAAATCAGGCCCTATGTTGATTTGTGACATGATTAACTGCTCCCCGGATGGGGATTGCTATGTACTGACAAGCCCAGTGTTGAAGGATAATAAGTGGTATTGGACTCACCTAAATACAGGAAGGAGCACTATGTTCCCCTCCTCATACTATTTTCCCAAACATGTGAATAGGTGGAGATGTTATGATGATGATTATTGTACTATTAACATTTCCAAACCACTATGAGTAATCCAGTATTACTGGTGTTTCAATATTGATGAGGATAACCCCCCTTGCAGATCACCTGACTTCCCTAAAGGTAGACCCGCTATGAAATGTCCCTTAACAGTTGCACGTACTACTGTAGGTCCTACTCCTGCACCACGTCGTTCTGAACCAGATAGAGTAAGGAGAGCACTGTTAGAGCCAGACAACATAGCCCTTAGGATAATGGTTGACTATGCAAAGCACAAGAACATGACTGATTGCTGGATCTGTCAACACATACCAACATCTTCACGTTCACCTATGTTAACCCCTATCCCATTTTCAGTAGCAGACTGGCAGGCACACGGTTGGACCGAGGTGGCAGTACAAATGACACCACCAGATAAGGACTGTTATACCCCGTCTGCCATTCCTGACCACCTGGGTGGGGCTAACTTAGATTTGGTCACCAATACATGTTTATGAATTGCATAATGTCTCACTCTGTATTACAGGTGCTTCAGGAGCCACACAGAGTTTAGGACAAAGTGATTGCTCCACAACAACTCAAACCAACTTCACGACTCTAGGGGCTTTGCCGGAGCAGGTCTATATAGTCTGTGGAGGGAAAGCATACAGTTGCATTCCTAGAGACGCAGGTGGAGTATGCTATATGGCGTACTTGGTCCCTTTGATTAGGCGAGCAGATCACAGGGAAATGGCAGCCTTATATCAGTCCCAATTTCGCCATAAGCGAACACTTACTAGAACTCAACGTATATTTAGTGTTCTGATCCCAGGATATGGCACATACACCTCACAGGAAGAGATAATGGCTCTGTCCAAAGTGTTGGAGAAACACATGAATTTGACAACTGACACAATTGCGGCAATAGGCACGGAGCTGAGTGAAACCCGTTCAGTTGCTCTGCAGAACAGAATGGCCCTAGATATGATTTTGGCTTCTCAGGGCGGTGTCTGTAAGGTGGTGGGATCTGAATGTTGTACATACATTTCAGATGCATCACAAAAGGTAATTAATTTAGTCCAAGAAACTAATAAAGGAATAGAAGAGCTTCAAACAGTTCATGGGTGGGACCCATTCTCAGGACTTTCCTACACGAAGGGACGTCGTCGGCGCCAGCCGCGCAAAAGGCCTGAAAAAATACTAGCCTCCCGTACTTGGTGTACCCCCCCTTTTTTTTCGCGCTAAAAATAGGCCGCCCCCCTGGTAAAATCCGTACGGTCTTCCAGTCCGGTCTTCCCGGTCATCACTGGAAGACCAATGAACACAGGCCTAGGCACCCCTACTCACACAGACCTCACCACAGAACATGTGAATGATATTATGTTAACATACTGCACTAATCTGTCAAAGGTTCTGAACAACATCCATAGGAGTGTGAATGCTGCTCTACCAACTCCCATTGAACTCCCGCTGCACCACATCAAGCCTGGGGATTAGGTAGTCATCAAGGACTGCAAGAGAATGCATTGGAGCAAGCCACGCTGGTTGGGTCCATATCAAGTCCAACTGGTCTCTCAGTCTGCTGTCAAAGTTGCTGAATGAGGAACCTGGGTTCACACCACACACTGTAAGAAGGCTCCAGCATTAGAAGATACGGTGAAAGAATAGGTAAATTTAAGTTACCTAAGGGCTGCATGGGTTGTGGTGCTAGTAACCATCAACTCCAACACAGCCTGCGACCATGGAGCCAGAGAGACAAGGACCAGGGATCCCCTTCAAGAGGTCCGGAGGAATGAGATGCACCATCGGGTGCCTGCTGATTTTAAGCATTGTCATTGTCATACCGATAGTGTGGATTTCCAAACCACACTATAATGATCATGGACAGATTGTAAATATGACATCTAATGAAGCAAGGAAAGAGACATTTGTAAACCACGAGAAAAGGTCCAAACCACAGATACAGATAGACTGTTCAAAATCAGGCCCTATGTTGATTTGTGACATGATTAACTGCTCCCCGGATGGGGATTGCTATGTACTGACAAGCCCAGTGTTGAAGGATAATAAGTGGTATTGGACTCACCTAAATACAGGAAGGAGCACTATGTTCCCCTCCTCATACTATTTTCCCAAACATGTGAATAGGTGGAGATGTTATGATGATGATTATTGTACTATTAACATTTCCAAACCACTATGAGTAATCCAGTATTACTGGTGTTTCAATATTGATGAGGATAACCCCCCTTGCAGATCACCTGACTTCCCTAAAGGTAGACCCGCTATGAAATGTCCCTTAACAGTTGCACGTACTACTGTAGGTCCTACTCCTGCACCACGTCGTTCTGAACCAGATAGAGTAAGGAGAGCACTGTTAGAGCCAGACAACATAGCCCTTAGGATAATGGTTGACTATGCAAAGCACAAGAACATGACTGATTGCTGGATCTGTCAACACATACCAACATCTTCACGTTCACCTATGTTAACCCCTATCCCATTTTCAGTAGCAGACTGGCAGGCACACGGTTGGACCGAGGTGGCAGTACAAATGACACCACCAGATAAGGACTGTTATACCCCGTCTGCCATTCCTGACCACCTGGGTGGGGCTAACTTAGATTTGGTCACCAATACATGTTTATGAATTGCATAATGTCTCACTCTGTATTACAGGTGCTTCAGGAGCCACACAGAGTTTAGGACAAAGTGATTGCTCCACAACAACTCAAACCAACTTCACGACTCTAGGGGCTTTGCCGGAGCAGGTCTATATAGTCTGTGGAGGGAAAGCATACAGTTGCATTCCTAGAGACGCAGGTGGAGTATGCTATATGGCGTACTTGGTCCCTTTGATTAGGCGAGCAGATCACAGGGAAATGGCAGCCTTATATCAGTCCCAATTTCGCCATAAGCGAACACTTACTAGAACTCAACGTATATTTAGTGTTCTGATCCCAGGATATGGCACATACACCTCACAGGAAGAGATAATGGGTCTGTCCAAAGTGTTGGAGAAACACATGAATTTGACAACTGACACAATTGCGGCAATAGGCACGGAGCTGAGTGAAACCCGTTCAGTTGCTCTGCAGAACAGAATGGCCCTAGATATGATTTTGGCTTCTCAGGGCGGTGTCTGTAAGGTGGTGGGATCTGAATGTTGTACATACATTTCAGATGCATCACAAAAGGTAATTAATTTAGTCCAAGAAACTAATAAAGGAATAGAAGAGCTTCAAACAGTTCATGGGTGGGACCCATTCTCAGGACTTTCCTACACGAAGGGACGTCGTCGGCGCCAGCCGCGCAAAAGGCCTGAAAAAATACTAGCCTCCCGTACTTGGTGTACCCCCCCTTTTTTTTCGCGCTAAAAATAGGCCGCCCCCCTGGTAAAATCCGTACGGTCTTCCAGTCCGGTCTTCCCGGTCATCACTGGAAGACCAATGAACACAGGCCTAGGCACCCCTACTCACACAGACCTCACCACAGAACATGTGAATGATATTATGTTAACATACTGCACTAATCTGTCAAAGGTTCTGAACAACATCCATAGGAGTGTGAATGCTGCTCTACCAACTCCCATTGAACTCCCGCTGCACCACATCAAGCCTGGGGATTAGGTAGTCATCAAGGACTGCAAGAGAATGCATTGGAGCAAGCCACGCTGGTTGGGTCCATATCAAGTCCAACTGGTCTCTCAGTCTGCTGTCAAAGTTGCTGAATGAGGAACCTGGGTTCACACCACACACTGTAAGAAGGCTCCAGCATTAGAAGATACGGTGAAAGAATAGGTAAATTTAAGTTACCTAAGGGCTGCATGGGTTGTGGTGCTAGTAACCATCAACTCCAACACAGCCTGCGACCATGGAGCCAGAGAGACAAGGACCAGGGATCCCCTTCAAGAGGTCCGGAGGAATGAGATGCACCATCGGGTGCCTGCTGATTTTAAGCATTGTCATTGTCATACCGATAGTGTGGATTTCCAAACCACACTATAATGATCATGGACAGATTGTAAATATGACATCTAATGAAGCAAGGAAAGAGACATTTGTACACCACGAGAAAAGGTCCAAACCACAGATACAGATAGACTGTTCAAAATCAGGCCCTATGTTGATTTGTGACATGATTAACTGCTCCCCGGATGGGGATTGCTATGTACTGACAAGCCCAGTGTTGAAGGATAATAAGTGGTATTGGACTCACCTAAATACAGGAAGGAGCACTATGTTCCCCTCCTCATACTATTTTCCCAAACATGTGAATAGGTGGAGATGTTATGATGATGATTATTGTACTATTAACATTTCCAAACCACTATGAGTAATCCAGTATTACTGGTGTTTCAATATTGATGAGGATAACCCCCCTTGCAGATCACCTGACTTCCCTAAAGGTAGACCCGCTATGAAATGTCCCTTAACAGTTGCACGTACTACTGTAGGTCCTACTCCTGCACCACGTCGTTCTGAACCAGATAGAGTAAGGAGAGCACTGTTAGAGCCAGACAACATAGCCCTTAGGATAATGGTTGACTATGCAAAGCACAAGAACATGACTGATTGCTGGATCTGTCAACACATACCAACATCTTCACGTTCACCTATGTTAACCCCTATCCCATTTTCAGTAGCAGACTGGCAGGCACACGGTTGGACCGAGGTGGCAGTACAAATGACACCACCAGATAAGGACTGTTATACCCCGTCTGCCATTCCTGACCACCTGGGTGGGGCTAACTTAGATTTGGTCACCAATACATGTTTATGAATTGCATAATGTCTCACTCTGTATTACAGGTGCTTCAGGAGCCACACAGAGTTTAGGACAAAGTGATTGCTCCACAACAACTCAAACCAACTTCACGACTCTAGGGGCTTTGCCGGAGCAGGTCTATATAGTCTGTGGAGGGAAAGCATACAGTTGCATTCCTAGAGACGCAGGTGGAGTATGCTATATGGCGTACTTGGTCCCTTTGATTAGGCGAGCAGATCACAGGGAAATGGCAGCCTTATATCAGTCCCAATTTCGCCATAAGCGAACACTTACTAGAACTCAACGTATATTTAGTGTTCTGATCCCAGGATATGGCACATACACCTCACAGGAAGAGATAATGGGTCTGTCCAAAGTGTTGGAGAAACACATGAATTTGACAACTGACACAATTGCGGCAATAGGCACGGAGCTGAGTGAAACCCGTTCAGTTGCTCTGCAGAACAGAATGGCCCTAGATATGATTTTGGCTTCTCAGGGCGGTGTCTGTAAGGTGGTGGGATCTGAATGTTGTACATACATTTCAGATGCATCACAAAAGGTAATTAATTTAGTCCAAGAAACTAATAAAGGAATAGAAGAGCTTCAAACAGTTCATGGGTGGGACCCATTCTCAGGACTTTCCTACACGAAGGGACGTCGTCGGCGCCAGCCGCGCAAAAGGCCTGAAAAAATACTAGCCTCCCGTACTTGGTGTACCCCCCCTTTTTTTTCGCGCTAAAAATAGGCCGCCCCCCTGGTAAAATCCGTACGGTCTTCCAGTCCGCCAAAGTCGAAACGGCGCGTCTCTGGGGCCCCCGGGGCCCGAGATATGATTTTTTTTCCGAAAAGTGCCAAAAACCGCGCTACCGGACAATTCCACCAGGTGGCGTGCGACCGTACTAGCCTAATGCCGGGATTGCGTGGCAAATGTACGCCGGCCTGAGCCGCGCAATGCATTGCCGGCGCCAATGTGATACATTGCAAATGTACGCCCGATGGGATTCCCCATGATACGCGTCAGTACATGGCCCAAGGGTCCAAATTTGTAAAAGACTGGCCAAATGTACACGCGATACTTCTCAATTGTACGCCCAATGGGATTCCCCATACTACACATTAGGACATACTCCCCCGGTCGAAATTTGTAATTTACTTGCCAAATGTACACGCGATACTTTCCAATTGTACGCCCAATGGGATTCCCCATACTACACATTAGGACATACTCCCCCGGTCCAATTTTGTAATTTACTGGGCAAATGTACATGTAATACTTCCCAATTGTACGCACAATGGGATTATCAATAGAACACATGGGAACATGCTCCCCCGGTCCAAATTTGTAAAATACTGGCCAAATGTACACGCGATACTTCCCAATTGTACTCCCAATGGGATTATGAATAGAACACATGGGAACATACTCCCCCGGTCCAAATTTGTAATTTACTGGGCAAATGTACATGCAATACTTCCCAATTGTACGCCCAATGGGATTATCAATAGAACACATGGGAACATACTCCCCCGGTCCAAATTTTGAACAATACATGGCAAATGTACATAATATACTTGCCAAATGTACGCCCAATGGAATTACCCATAATACACTTCACTCCATACTCTCCCAGTCCAAATTTTGAAATTTACTGGGCAAATGTACATTTTCAGTGTATTACATTGCCGGTGGCAGTGTAATACATTGCAAATGTACACAAAATTGGATTATCAATAGAACACATGGGAACATACTCCCCCAGTCCAAATTTTGAACAATACATGGCAAATGTACATAATATACTTGCCAAATGTACGCCCAATGGAATTACCCATAATACACTTCACTCCATACTCCCCCAGTCCAAATTTTGAAATTTACTGGGCAAATGTACATTTTCAGTGTATTACATTGCCGGTGGCTGTGTAATACATTGCAAATGTACACAAAATTGGATTATCAATAGAACACATGGGAACATACTCCCCCAGTCCAAATTTTTAACAATACATGGCAAATGTACAAGCTGTACTTGCCAAAAGACCACCCAATGGAATTACCCATAATACATTTCACTCCATACTTCCCCCAGTCCAAATTTTGAAATTTACTGGGCAAATGTACATATCCCAGTGTATTACATTGCCGGTGGCTGTGTAATACATTGCAAATGTACACAAAATTGGATTATCAATAGAACACATAGGAACATACTCCCCCAGTCCAAATTTTGAACAATACATGGCAAATGTACAAGCTATACTTGCCAAATGTATGCCTAATGGAATTACCCATAATACACTTCACTCCATACTCCCCCAGTCCAAATATTGACATTTACTGTGCAAATGTATATTTTCAGTGTATTACATTGCCGGTGGCTGTGTAATACATTGCAAATGTACACAAAATTGGATTATCAATAGAACACATGGGAACATACTCCCCCAGTCCAAATTTTGAACAATACTTGGCAAATGTACATAATATACTTGCCAAATGTACGCCCAATGGAATTACCCATAATACACTTCACTCCATACTCCCCCAGTCCAAATTTTGAAATTTACTGGGGAAATGTACATTTTCAGTGTATTACATTGCCGGTGGCAGTGTAATACATTGCAAATGTACACAAAATTGGATTATCAATAGAACACATGGGAACATACTCCCCCAGTCCAAATTTTGAACAATACTTGGCAAATGTACATAATATACTTGCCAAATGTACGCCCAATGGAATTACCCATAATACACTTCACTCCATACTCCCCCAGTCCAAATTTTGAAATTTACTGGGGAAATGTACATTTTCAGTGTATTACATTGCCGGTGGCAGTGTAATACATTGCAAATGTACACAAAATTGGATTATCAATAGAACACATGGGAACATACTCCCCCAGTCCAAATTTTGAACAATACAGGGCAAATGTACATAATATACTTGCCAAATGTACGCCCAATGGAATTACCCATAATACACTTCACTCCATACTCCCCCAGTCCAAATTTTGAAATTTACTGGGCAAATGTACATTTTCAGTGTATTACATTGCCGGTGGCAGTGTAATACATTGCAAATGTACACAAAATTGGATTATCAATAGAACACATGGGAACATACTCCCCCAGTCCAAATTTTGAACAATACTTGGCAAATGTACATAATATACTTGCCAAATGTACGCCCAATGGAATTACCCATAATACACTTCACTCCATACTCCCCCAGTCCAAATTTTGAAATTTACTGGGGAAATGTACATTTTCAGTGTATTACATTGCCGGTGGCAGTGTAATACATTGCAAATGTACACAAAATTGGATTATCAATAGAACACATGGGAACATACTCCCCCAGTCCAAATTTTGAACAATACTTGGCAAATGTACATAATATACTTGCCAAATGTACGCCCAATGGAATTACCCATAATACACTTCACTCCATACTCCCCCAGTCCAAATTTTGAAATTTACTGGGGAAATGTACATTTTCAGTGTATTACATTGCCGGTGGCAGTGTAATACATTGCAAATGTACACAAAATTGGATTATCAATAGAACACATGGGAACATACTCCCCCAGTCCAAATTTTGAACAATACAGGGCAAATGTACAAGCTATACTTGCCAAAAGACCACCCAATGGAATTACCCATAATACACTTCACTCCATACTCCCCCAGTCCAAATTTTGAAATTTACTGGGGAAATGTACATTTTCAGTGTATTACATTGCCGGTGGCAGTGTAATACATTGCAAATGTACACAAAATTGGATTATCAATAGAACACATGGGAACATACTCCCCCAGTCCAAATTTTGAACAATACTTGGCAAATGTACATAATATACTTGCCAAATGTACGCCCAATGGAATTACCCATAATACACTTCACTCCATACTCCCCCAGTCCAAATTTTGAAATTTACTGGGGAAATGTACATTTTCAGTGTATTACATTGCCGGTGGCACATTATTATTATGCATTTTAAGGCTTTTCTTCAATGTACAATTGGGCAGTATTTCCTACCCATTCATTTACATTGCAAATGTACAGGACATGTCCTTACCTACTCGTGTACATTTGCAATGTAAATGAATGGGTAGGAAATACTGCCCAATTGTACATTTGAAGGAAACATCTTAAAGACATGGGAGTTGGATTTTCCAAGTGTACATCAAGAAACAAATGTGTTGCACATTATTATTATGCATTTTAAGGCTTTTCTTCAATGTACAATTGGGCAGTATTTCCTACCCATTCATTTACATTGCAAATGTACAGGACATGTCCTTACCTACTCGTGTACATTTGCAATGTAAATGAATGGGTAGGAAATACTGCCCAATTGTACATTTGAAGGAAACATCTTAAAGGCATGAGAGTTGGATTTTCCAAGTGTACATCAAGAAACAAATGTGTTGCACATTATTATTATGCATTTTAAGGCTTTTCTTCAATGTACAATTGGGCAGTATTTCCTTCCCATTCATTTACATTGCAAATGTACAGGACATGTCCTTACCTACTCGTGTACATTTGCAATGTAAATGAATGGGTAGGAAATACTGCCCAATTGTACATTTGAAGGAAACATCTTAAAGACATGGGAGTTGGATTTTCCAAGTGTACATCAAGAAACAAATGTGTTGCACATTATTATTAAGCATTTTAAGCCTTTTCTTAAATGTACAATTGGGCAGTATTTCCTACCCATTCATTTACATTGCAAATGTACAGGACATGTCCTTACTGACTCGTGTACATTTGCAATGTAAATGAATGGGTAGGAAATACTGCCCAATTGTACATTTGAAGGAGACATCTTCAATGTACATTTGGGCAGTATTTCCTACCCATTCATTTACATTGCAAATGTACAAGTTTCAGTTAAGGTAACTCCTGTACATTTGCAATGCACAGAGGGGAACCCCTAACAGGTATGAGGTATGTTCTCCCCTTTTATGAACATTGCTTGTGGACGGTGTACTCTTGTTGTGTTTTTCTTGGACTGTACATTTGCTGTGTAATACATTGCCACTGGCAATGTATTACGCAGGCCCTGGACGTAAACAAGGCCCGAAACACATCCTGTGTAGTAGTGATTTATGTGTTTTTGACATATTGCGGCCATTAGGTCGCTCATAGACACACCGTTTTCGACGTGCTCCATCGGGGGAATGGGGTGATGAATCATCCACACAGTTATGCCAGCTGTGTGCAGTTTTTCATTCTGCAATTGTACAATTTGTATTCAGCAATTGTACACTTTGCTCTCTCCCATTGACAATACATTGCCTACTCCTCAAATTTCAACTCAAGCTTTAACGGGTTTCCGAGTGTCGTAAAGAGCTGTGCTTCGGATATGTTCATCGGGGGTGGGCCTAGTCTACCTGATACGATCTGTAGCCTCCTGCGTCCACAGGAAGTCACCTCTGACCCCCGAAATGTGTTACAGGTTATCCCATTGACAATACATTGGCTACTCAACACAGCCTTTAAAGTGTTTCCGAGTGTCATAAAGAGCTGTTCTTCGGATATGTTCATCACAGGGTGGCCTCGTCCTGCGTCCACCAGATGTCATGTGTGACCCCGTCCCCCAAAGCTGTTTCGCCCAATGGAATCCATTGGGTGACCTATTTTGACCTTTATCCCTCACAGACAAGCCATTTTCGATGTGGTGCATCAGGGGAACTCTAACTTTGCTCTTCATCTACTCTACCTCTTGTCTACACCTCTATTGCTGCTCGCCTCTGCCCCTCATCCATCACTTCATTAGTCCTCCATCATTCTGCGACTCCGCTCTTCCTATAGCACTACACACCTCCTCCTGATCTCCCCACCATACCGCACCTCCTCTATGACCATGCGCCTACTATATCACTCTGCCCATCCTCCTTATTTCCACCCCTCCATCAGTCCATGCCTCCTCAATAACACTGCGCCTCCTATATCCATGGGGACCACCTCCATCATTCCACACCTCCTCTATGACCCTGTGCCTCCAATATCTCTCTCTACCCCTCTTCCATCAGTCCATGCCTCCCTCTATGACACAGTGCCTCCTTTATCACTCTGCACCCTGTCCAGACTGTCTCCTTCTCATGTACAGTTGGGCAGTATTTCCTACCCATTCAAATACATTGCAAATGTACAGGACTTATCCTTACTGACTCGTGTACATTTGCAATGTAAATGAATGGGTAGGAAATACTGCCCAATTGTACAATGTAGAAAAGGCTTAAAATGCTTAATAATAATGTGTAATACATTTGCTTCTTCATGTACACTTGTAAAATCCATCTCCCATGTCTTTAAGAAGTCTCCTTCTCATGTACAATTAGGCGGTATTATAAGTACATTTACCCAGTATATGTCAAAATTTGGACTGGGGGAGTATGGAGTGAAGTGTAAAATGGGGTAATTCAATTGGGAGTACTACTGGTACGTACTATGAGTACATTTGTCCAGTAAATGTCAATATATGGACTGGGGGAATATGGAGTGAGGTGTATTATGGGGTAATTTCATTGGGTGTACAATTGGGAAGTATTCTAAGTACATTTGCCCAGTAAATGTCATAATTTGGAATGGGGGAGTATGGAGTGAAGAGTATTATGGGTGATCCCATCGGGCAAACAATTGAGAAGTATTATAAGTACATTTGCACAGTAAATGTCAAAATTTTGACTCCAGGGTTCTCTGACTGAAGTCTATGGGTGTTCTCATAAGATGTACAATTGGGCGGTAGAACATGTACATTTGCCTAGTAAATGTCAACATTTTTGACTTCGGGGGTCCAGGACCGAATAGTATGGGCGGACCCATTGGGCGTACAATTGGGCGGTACAACTGTCCACAGGCAATATAAACGACAGTCACCTCAGCTGCCCAACTCTACAAAACCTGATTCTCCTCCAGTTTGAGTTCGGTGGAGCGAGAAACCCTCTAGTGGAATTTTCATGAACTGCAGTTGTGGCGGGAGGCCTGTACACCAAGTCAGTAATACTAGCCTCCTGCAGCCAAACATGCAGCTTTTTTTTTGTGTGTGTAGAGCGTCCATGTACAATGCATGCCTATTCATTTTTGTCCAACAAAGTAGTGCTGGCCCTTACCTGGAGGTTAGCATAGCAGAGTCTCTGCCTATTTTCAGAGAACATCTGAAAACATACCTTTTTATAGACCTACAATAGTTCCACTCTAACCACCTATGTTGTCTTTTGAAAAATTTTCTTTTTATGTTTATTATGCTTATTATTTGTATGGTGCTATTTCCAGCACTGATAATTAATTAGAACTCACTCATTATAAAGTTGTGTGGTTCTTTCACCTCTGTGTAAGAGCGTCTGCTAAATAACTACAATGTAAGTGTAACATTTTTTGAAAGAATGTATAATGAAAATACAGAATACGCACTCCTCCTAACTGGTGGCCAATGTAGGCCATCCGCCCATCAGCAAGACGTGTGATTGGATAGCGCAGAGGATGGGAAGAAAGGTTGGCAAAGCGTGCAGATTGGCTGTCCTCCAGGGCTCGAATTATGTCATCAATAATACAGGTATTCTTCTCGTCAAGCAGACAGAGTAGTTGAACCCTAACACTGGAACTTGGATTAGAACTATGGAACGATGAAGTTGGAGACAGGGAGACAGAGAGAGACAGAGGAGAGATGTGTGTTATTAATTAATTCTCTTGTGTTTCCATGGAAAAAATACAAAAAGGGGATTACTGCAAGGTTACGGTTACTAGGAAACAGCAATGTCATCAACGAATGGGCAGAGTTATTGCCCACTTTGGAATGTAGCATCTACCAGTTTCTGTATGTGCGTGTGTCCATGCGCATGTGTGTGCCTGATTGACTGTATAACAGATTGACCAACCAACTAACCAACTGACTGACGGATTGGCTGACAGATTGACAAACCGACTGACCACCTGACTGACGGATTGGCTGACAGATTGACAAACCGACTGACCACCTGACTGACGGATTGGCTGACAGATTGACCAACCGACCGACCACCTGACTGATGGATTGGTGAATCATTGCTGAGTGATTGATACTTAAAAACATTTTTTTTTTATTTACCTGTAGTTTTACCAAAATTTCAGATTATATCTTTTTTTAATTGAAAATAAACAATATACAGTGGATATAAAAAGTCTACACACCCTTGTTAAAATCCCAGGTCTTTATGGTGTAAAAGAATGAGACGAAGATAAATCAAGTCAAAACTTTTTCCACTTTTAATGTGATCTATAATGTGAACAATTCAATTGAAAAACCATCTGAAATCTTTGAGGGTGAAAAATGTCAAATAAAAACCTTACAATAACCTGGTTGCATAAGTGTGCAGACCCACTTATAACTGGGGATGTGGCTGCGTTCAGAAATAACCAATCACATTCAAACTCATGTTAAATAGAAGTCATTACACACCTACCATCATTTAAAGTGACTCTGATTAATCACAAACAAAGTTCAGCTGTTCTAGTAGGATTTTCCTGACATTTTCTTTGTTGCATCTCAGATCAAAAGCCATGGTCCCCAGGGTGCTTCCAAATCATCTGAGGGATGTCATTGTTGAAAGATATCAGTCAGGAGAAAGGTACAAAAGAATTTCCAAAGAATTAGATATACCATGGAACACAGTGAAGCCAAGAACTGGACGTCCCTCCAAAATTGATGAAAAGACAAGAAGAAACCTGGTCAGGCAGGCTTCCAAGAGGCCTACAGCAACAGTAAAGGAAGTGCAGGAATGTCTGGCTAGTACTGGCTGTGTGCTACATGTGACAACAATCTCCCATATTCTTCATATGAATGAGCTATGGGGTAGGGTGGCAAGACGGAAGCCTTTTCTTACAAAGAAAAACATCAAAGCCTGGCTGAAGTTTGCAAAAACTGGTCTGATGAAACCAAGGTTGAACTTTTTGGCCATAATTCCAAAAGGTATGTTTGGCGCAAAAACAACACTGCACATCACCCAAAGAACACCATACCCACAGTGAAGCATGGTGGTGGCAGCATCATGCTTTGGGGCTGTTTTCCTTCAGCTGGAACCAGGGCCTTAGTCAGGGTGGAGGAAATTATGAACAGTTACAAATACCAGGCAATTTTGGCACAAAACCTTCAGGCGTCCGTTAGAAAGATGAAGTTCACTTTTCAGCACAACAACGACCCAAAGCACACATCCAAATCCACACAAGCATGGCTGCACCAGAAGGAAATTTACGTTTTGGAATGGCCTAGACAGAGCCCAGACCTGAATCCAGCTGAACATTGTGGGCTGATCTGAAGAGGGCTGTGCACAGGAGATGTCCTTACAATCTGACAGATTTGGAGAGCTTTTGTAAAGAAGAGTGCTCTATTGGGTTGAGATCTGGTGACCGTGGGGGCCATTTCAGTACAGCGAACTCATTGTCATGTTCAAGAAACCAATTTGAAATGATTCGAGCTTTGTGACATGGTGCATGTGATGGTAATTCCATGTATCGACACTCGGAGTAAGGGACACAGAGACAAAGTTCTCTTTGTACATTATAACAGTTTTATTAATTATTATGCACAGAGACTATTATGAGAGACGCGTCAACCGCTTACACACACATAATCGTCTGCGGAGTCTCTAACTCAATATAGCTTATTCAACCGTATATATCACATAGGAAAAAGGGGTGTGGTAAGATGCTGCCATCTGTCTCATGTCAATCAAACACATTCCATTTGTTCTGTCACACAAGTCAAATGCTATCTTCCCCCACCTTATCCTTCCTGCCATAATGTTTACTGTAGTGTTTACCCAAAGGGGCCAACTGACCTTACTCCCGCCAAGGAACACATTCCTGAGGAACAAAAGACTGACACCCTTCTTCTAGACAGGAGGACATGGCCCAAATACCTGTTAATCCTCTGATATTATACAGACATGTGTGTCACAATCAAAGTAAAGATCTACATATCAGCCAAATGGAAAGACAGACATTTCTCAAATGTACCTTAGTTCAAAATTACCATAACATGCATTATCCTGTTGGAAGTAGCCATCAGAGGATGGGTACATGGTGGTCACTCAAAATGCATCAATAAGCTCCCCAGGCCATAAAAAGCATCAAAACCTAAACTTTAAGCTATTGACAAGGGTGCTGTGTTTTGAAAATTACTTAACACAGTTAGAGCAAGATCCCTTTTCACAGACTGTGAGCTATCAGGTGATTTGCTGCTTTGAGAGGATGCAGGAATTCAACGTATAGCTCCTAACCCACTAAAACAGCTAGGCTGTCATTATGGGTCATGGTTGCGAGTATGAGTAGCACTTCCCAGAATGCAAAGCATTAATTATTCCATACAACAATCATCAGAGGTTGTCTATTTAGCATGTATAGCACAACTTGACAAGGTGTGAAAGCATGTGTTTTTTTCATTTAAGAGGTAGAATTATAATTTTTGGAAATAGTAGCCGCAGAGAACAGATCTCCAATCATTCAAATTGTTTTAAATAAGTGCAATAACAACTCAAAACATTAAGCTTAAGAAACAGTCCAACACAGTCCATTTAGTAGCATTAATCCCTGCTACCTACCAGTTCAGTTAAACTGTTGTCCACAAACAGGGGCGTTGACAAGCCCCAAGAACGTTTTCAACAGTTTAATACCAAACAAATAGGCTTGGTTGGTATGGCACCCACAGGATTCGGCATAGCATTGGCCCTGAGTATTTGCTTCATGGGTTCTACTTTGGTTGATTACCCAGCATGCATTTCAGTTAGGGTTGTCAACTAGAAAATGCGAGAAAGAGAACAGGTAGACCTGTCAGCCGAAAAGTATGAGTTGAATCATGGAACATTGACAGAAAATATGTCAATATCTAAGTTTATGAAATGAAATACAATGAGTTGTGTGATGGCAATTTCTAAAATCCAAATAGTTCTATGAAAATGGTAGGTAAGACAGGAGAAATCAATTGCGCAATAAACGGTTTTAATAAATTGCAAGGAGAAAGTATGCAGGTTACAAGGTAACAGTGAATAGTTTCTAAATAAAAACATCATTTCAACAGTATTTATTACATAGGAAAAAGGGGTGTGGTAAGATGCTGCCATCTGTCTCATGTCAATCAAACACCTTTCCCTTTGTTATATCACACATGTCAAATGCTATCTTCCCCCACCTTATCCTTCCTGCCATAATGTTTACTGTAGTGTTTACCCAAAGGGGCCAACTGACCTTACTGCCCCCTGTTGTATCTTCTCCTATCTTGTCCTAGAACCCATTGATCTGCATCTGGACAGACAATAGATGCCCCCTATGCAAATACCAGATCCCCCACATTCCTCTACCTATCTTAACAGTGGGATTCAGTTCTTTACTCAGTGAGAATACATTGTATAAAGAAATTTCCACAACAGTTGTCATTAGACTGAAATATTTTGTAATTTTAAATAAATGCTGTTTGATTATTTATGAATTAGACAATGCTTGTGGAAAATAATATATTTTAAATACTTTAATACAGTTTTGCAATGCAGCATGCCAAATAACACACAGGCGACACATTCTTGGTATCACTTATGTATTCACATAAGGGCTAGATGGTTTGGCAATTACTCATGCAAATGAATCATGCCTAGGACAGGGACATTTCTTTCTGAAAAATAGATAATTGTTTAGGATTCCAATAATGAAAAAAAAGGATATTTTAACCAGCCCTTAACACCAAGACCAAAGGGAAAGCCTAAAAATAAAATCCTAGCATAAAGTATGTAAAATTCTCAGGAATGTATCCAATTGGATAGTTGACACACTCACAATAGCCAACCGTATGTGCAGCAAATCATGTATTAAAAATACAGACCCATAATCATATAAAATGTATTAAAGGAATTTCACAACAGGTGTACCCAAATGGTGTACCCAAATGTTAAAACCCAAATGTTAAAATGATGACATGCACTGCAATGTTGTTTTAACCTTTTATTGGGTATAAATATAATTTCACCTGATTTCAGTACATAGATAGGATTTTCAGAACATACTTGGTTATATTACTAATTTTCAGTTCTTTAAACATTAGTCCATCTGTCATTGCTCTGATAGGAGAATTGTATAGAAACCTGGCATATGTAAGGAATACCAGTTTCTGGAAGTATTGTATGACCTTTCCTGCAGTCTTTCCGTGGTTTTCATTTGTCCATGTGGTGGCACTATAGAGCCACAGGGATTTCACTGAACCTACAGTTTAGAAAAGAGTTTTAGCATTGAAAATTGTGAGTGCCATGACATCAGGCACATGCGAATGAGACCTTTAGTTCCAAAGATAGTGGAAGTTGAATGACAGCCAATCACAAGCCAGATATTCAAATGAGATTCAAAATAATGAGGGTTAGGGCAGTTTTAGAAATAATTGCAGTGGGATATTGTAATTTCCCAAGTCCTCTGGTCCCTATGTGATAAAATCTCTATATATTGAAAGTATATGAAAGGCTTGAGGGAGTGGAAGAAAATCCATGAACAAATGAAACACAAGCTAATGTGTCTCTGAGGATGTGGAGGAGGGGGTGGGAAGGGGGGGCCGAAAAATAGGGTTAGGGTTAGGGTTAGGGTTAGGGTTAGGGTTAGGGTTAGGGTTAGGGTTAGGGTTAGGGTTAGGGTTAGGTATAAGGATAAAAACGACTTTGACCCTCAAGAGTTTGACTCTCATTTGCATATCTGGCTTGTGATTGGCTGTGCTTCAACTTGGACTATCTTAGGAACTACAGGTGCGATTAGCACGGGCCTGGTGTTGGATTCACAATTTTCACAGCAAACACACACACACACACACACACACACACACACACACACACACACACACACACACACACACACACACACACACACACACACACACAAAAGAGGGAGGATCATGCCCTGGTTCTCTATACAGGCTACACAGTATATTTATGTAGGGTTAGGGTTAGGGTTAGGGTTAGGGTTAGGGTTAGGGTTAGGGTTAGGGTTAGGGTTAGGGTTAGGGTTAGGGTTAGGGTTAGGGTTAGGGTTAGGGTTAGGGTTAGGGTTAGGGTTAGGGTTAGGGTTAGGGTTAGGGTTAGGGTTAGGGTTAGGGTTAGGGTTAGGGTTAGGGTTAGGGTTAGGGTTAGGGTTAGGGTTAGGGTTAGGGTTAGGGTTAGGGTTAGGGTTAGGGTTAGGGTTAGGGTTAGGGTTAGGGTTAGGGTTAGGGTTAGGGTTAGGGTTAGGGTTAGGGTTAGGGTTAGGGTTAGGGTTAGGGTTAGGGTTAGGGTTAGGGTTAGGGTTAGGGTTAGGGTTAGGGTTAGGGTTAGGGTTAGGGTTAGGGTTAGGGTTAGGGTTAGGGTTAGGGTTAGGGTTAGGGTTAGGGTTAGGGTTAGGGTTAGGGTTAGGGTTAGGGTTAGGGTTAGGGTTAGGGTTAGGGTTAGGGTTAGGGTTAGGGTTAGGGTTAGGGTTAGGGTTAGGGTTAGGGTTAGGGTTAGGGTTAGGGTTAGGGTTAGGGTTAGGGTTAGGGTTAGGGTTAGGGTTAGGGTTAGGGTTAGGGTTAGGGTTAGGGTTAGGGTTAGGGTTAGGGTTAGGGTTAGGGTTAGGGTTAGGGTTAGGGTTAGGGTTAGGGTTAGGGTTAGGGTTAGGGTTAGGGTTAGGGTTAGGGTTAGGGTTAGGGTTAGGGTTAGGGTTAGGGTTAGGGTTAGGGTTAGGGTTAGGGTTAGGGTTAGGGTTAGGGTTAGGGTTAGGGTTAGGGTTAGGGTTAGGGTTAGGGTTAGGGTTAGGGTTAGGGTTAGGGTTAGGGTTAGGGTTAGGGTTAGGGTTAGGGTTAGGGTTAGGGTTAGGGTTAGGGTTAGGGTTAGGGTTAGGGTTAGGGTTAGGGTTAGGGTTAGGGTTAGGGTTAGGGTTAGGGTTAGGGTTAGGGTTAGGGTTAGGGTTAGGGTTAGGGTTAGGGTTAGGGTTAGGGTTAGGGTTAGGGTTAGGGTTAGGGTTAGGGTTAGGGTTAGGGTTAGGGTTAGGGTTAGGGTTAGGGTTAGGGTTAGGGTTAGGGTTAGGGTTAGGGTTAGGGTTAGGGTTAGGGTTAGGGTTAGGGTTAGGGTTAGGGTTAGGGTTAGGGTTAGGGTTAGGGTTAGGGTTAGGGTTAGGGTTAGGGTTAGGGTTAGGGTTAGGGTTAGGGTTAGGGTTAGGGTTAGGGTTAGGGTTAGGGTTAGGGTTAGGGTTAGGGTTAGGGTTAGGGTTAGGGTTAGGGTTAGGGTTAGGGTTAGGGTTAGGGTTAGGGTTAGGGTTAGGGTTAGGGTTAGGGTTAGGGTTAGGGTTAGGGTTAGGGTTAGGGTTAGGGTTAGGGTTAGGGTTAGGGTTAGGGTTAGGGTTAGGGTTAGGGTTAGGGTTAGGGTTAGGGTTAGGGTTAGGGTTAGGGTTAGGGTTAGGGTTAGGGTTAGGGTTAGGGTTAGGGTTAGGGTTAGGGTTAGGGTTAGGGTTAGGGTTAGGGTTAGGGTTAGGGTTAGGGTTAGGGTTAGGGTTAGGGTTAGGGTTAGGGTTAGGGTTAGGGTTAGGGTTAGGGTTAGGGTTAGGGTTAGGGTTAGGGTTAGGGTTAGGGTTAGGGTTAGGGTTAGGGTTAGGGTTAGGGTTAGGGTTAGGGTTAGGGTTAGGGTTAGGGTTAGGGTTAGGGTTAGGGTTAGGGTTAGGGTTAGGGTTAGGGTTAGGGTTAGGGTTAGGGTTAGGGTTAGGGTTAGGGTTAGGGTTAGGGTTAGGGTTAGGGTTAGGGTTAGGGTTAGGGTTAGGGTTAGGGTTAGGGTTAGGGTTAGGGTTAGGGTTAGGGTTAGGGTTAGGGTTAGGGTTAGGGTTAGGGTTAGGGTTAGGGTTAGGGTTAGGGTTAGGGTTAGGGTTAGGGTTAGGGTTAGGGTTAGGGTTAGGGTTAGGGTTAGGGTTAGGGTTAGGGTTAGGGTTAGGGTTAGGGTTAGGGTTAGGGTTAGGGTTAGGGTTAGGGTTAGGGTTAGGGTTAGGGTTAGGGTTAGGGTTAGGGTTAGGGTTAGGGTTAGGGTTAGGGTTAGGGTTAGGGTTAGGGTTAGGGTTAGGGTTAGGGTTAGGGTTAGGGTTAGGGTTAGGGTTAGGGTTAGGGTTAGGGTTAGGGTTAGGGTTAGGGTTAGGGTTAGGGTTAGGGTTAGGGTTAGGGTTAGGGTTAGGGTTAGGGTTAGGGTTAGGGTTAGGGTTAGGGTTAGGGTTAGGGTTAGGGTTAGGGTTAGGGTTAGGGTTAGGGTTAGGGTTAGGGTTAGGGTTAGGGTTAGGGTTAGGGTTAGGGTTAGGGTTAGGGTTAGGGTTAGGGTTAGGGTTAGGGTTAGGGTTAGGGTTAGGGTTAGGGTTAGGGTTAGGGTTAGGGTTAGGGTTAGGGTTAGGGTTAGGGTTAGGGTTAGGGTTAGGGTTAGGGTTAGGGTTAGGGTTAGGGTTAGGGTTAGGGTTAGGGTTAGGGTTAGGGTTAGGGTTAGGGTTAGGGTTAGGGTTAGGGTTAGGGTTAGGGTTAGGGTTAGGGTTAGGGTTAGGGTTAGGGTTAGGGTTAGGGTTAGGGTTAGGGTTAGGGTTAGGGTTAGGGTTAGGGTTAGGGTTAGGGTTAGGGTTAGGGTTAGGGTTAGGGTTAGGGTTAGGGTTAGGGTTAGGGTTAGGGTTAGGGTTAGGGTTAGGGTTAGGGTTAGGGTTAGGGTTAGGGTTAGGGTTAGGGTTAGGGTTAGGGTTAGGGTTAGGGTTAGGGTTAGGGTTAGGGTTAGGGTTAGGGTTAGGGTTAGGGTTAGGGTTAGGGTTAGGGTTAGGGTTAGGGTTAGGGTTAGGGTTAGGGTTAGGGTTAGGGTTAGGGTTAGGGTTAGGGTTAGGGTTAGGGTTAGGGTTAGGGTTAGGGTTAGGGTTAGGGTTAGGGTTAGGGTTAGGGTTAGGGTTAGGGTTAGGGTTAGGGTTAGGGTTAGGGTTAGGGTTAGGGTTAGGGTTAGGGTTAGGGTTAGGGTTAGGGTTAGGGTTAGGGTTAGGGTTAGGGTTAGGGTTAGGGTTAGGGTTAGGGTTAGGGTTAGGGTTAGGGTTAGGGTTAGGGTTAGGGTTAGGGTTAGGGTTAGGGTTAGGGTTAGGGTTAGGGTTAGGGTTAGGGTTAGGGTTAGGGTTAGGGTTAGGGTTAGGGTTAGGGTTAGGGTTAGGGTTAGGGTTAGGGTTAGGGTTAGGGTTAGGGTTAGGGTTAGGGTTAGGGTTAGGGTTAGGGTTAGGGTTAGGGTTAGGGTTAGGGTTAGGGTTAGGGTTAGGGTTAGGGTTAGGGTTAGGGTTAGGGTTAGGGTTAGGGTTAGGGTTAGGGTTAGGGTTAGGGTTAGGGTTAGGGTTAGGGTTAGGGTTAGGGTTAGGGTTAGGGTTAGGGTTAGGGTTAGGGTTAGGGTTAGGGTTAGGGTTAGGGTTAGGGTTAGGGTTAGGGTTAGGGTTAGGGTTAGGGTTAGGGTTAGGGTTAGGGTTAGGGTTAGGGTTAGGGTTAGGGTTAGGGTTAGGGTTAGGGTTAGGGTTAGGGTTAGGGTTAGGGTTAGGGTTAGGGTTAGGGTTAGGGTTAGGGTTAGGGTTAGGGTTAGGGTTAGGGTTAGGGTTAGGGTTAGGGTTAGGGTTAGGGTTAGGGTTAGGGTTAGGGTTAGGGTTAGGGTTAGGGTTAGGGTTAGGGTTAGGGTTAGGGTTAGGGTTAGGGTTAGGGTTAGGGTTAGGGTTAGGGTTAGGGTTAGGGTTAGGGTTAGGGTTAGGGTTAGGGTTAGGGTTAGGGTTAGGGTTAGGGTTAGGGTTAGGGTTAGGGTTAGGGTTAGGGTTAGGGTTAGGGTTAGGGTTAGGGTTAGGGTTAGGGTTAGGGTTAGGGTTAGGGTTAGGGTTAGGGTTAGGGTTAGGGTTAGGGTTAGGGTTAGGGTTAGGGTTAGGGTTAGGGTTAGGGTTAGGGTTAGGGTTAGGGTTAGGGTTAGGGTTAGGGTTAGGGTTAGGGTTAGGGTTAGGGTTAGGGTTAGGGTTAGGGTTAGGGTTAGGGTTAGGGTTAGGGTTAGGGTTAGGGTTAGGGTTAGGGTTAGGGTTAGGGTTAGGGTTAGGGTTAGGGTTAGGGTTAGGGTTAGGGTTAGGGTTAGGGTTAGGGTTAGGGTTAGGGTTAGGGTTAGGGTTAGGGTTAGGGTTAGGGTTAGGGTTAGGGTTAGGGTTAGGGTTAGGGTTAGGGTTAGGGTTAGGGTTAGGGTTAGGGTTAGGGTTAGGGTTAGGGTTAGGGTTAGGGTTAGGGTTAGGGTTAGGGTTAGGGTTAGGGTTAGGGTTAGGGTTAGGGTTAGGGTTAGGGTTAGGGTTAGGGTTAGGGTTAGGGTTAGGGTTAGGGTTAGGGTTAGGGTTAGGGTTAGGGTTAGGGTTAGGGTTAGGGTTAGGGTTAGGGTTAGGGTTAGGGTTAGGGTTAGGGTTAGGGTTAGGGTTAGGGTTAGGGTTAGGGTTAGGGTTAGGGTTAGGGTTAGGGTTAGGGTTAGGGTTAGGGTTAGGGTTAGGGTTAGGGTTAGGGTTAGGGTTAGGGTTAGGGTTAGGGTTAGGGTTAGGGTTAGGGTTAGGGTTAGGGTTAGGGTTAGGGTTAGGGTTAGGGTTAGGGTTAGGGTTAGGGTTAGGGTTAGGGTTAGGGTTAGGGTTAGGGTTAGGGTTAGGGTTAGGGTTAGGGTTAGGGTTAGGGTTAGGGTTAGGGTTAGGGTTAGGGTTAGGGTTAGGGTTAGGGTTAGGGTTAGGGTTAGGGTTAGGGTTAGGGTTAGGGTTAGGGTTAGGGTTAGGGTTAGGGTTAGGGTTAGGGTTAGGGTTAGGGTTAGGGTTAGGGTTAGGGTTAGGGTTAGGGTTAGGGTTAGGGTTAGGGTTAGGGTTAGGGTTAGGGTTAGGGTTAGGGTTAGGGTTAGGGTTAGGGTTAGGGTTAGGGTTAGGGTTAGGGTTAGGGTTAGGGTTAGGGTTAGGGTTAGGGTTAGGGTTAGGGTTAGGGTTAGGGTTAGGGTTAGGGTTAGGGTTAGGGTTAGGGTTAGGGTTAGGGTTAGGGTTAGGGTTAGGGTTAGGGTTAGGGTTAGGGTTAGGGTTAGGGTTAGGGTTAGGGTTAGGGTTAGGGTTAGGGTTAGGGTTAGGGTTAGGGTTAGGGTTAGGGTTAGGGTTAGGGTTAGGGTTAGGGTTAGGGTTAGGGTTAGGGTTAGGGTTAGGGTTAGGGTTAGGGTTAGGGTTAGGGTTAGGGTTAGGGTTAGGGTTAGGGTTAGGGTTAGGGTTAGGGTTAGGGTTAGGGTTAGGGTTAGGGTTAGGGTTAGGGTTAGGGTTAGGGTTAGGGTTAGGGTTAGGGTTAGGGTTAGGGTTAGGGTTAGGGTTAGGGTTAGGGTTAGGGTTAGGGTTAGGGTTAGGGTTAGGGTTAGGGTTAGGGTTAGGGTTAGGGTTAGGGTTAGGGTTAGGGTTAGGGTTAGGGTTAGGGTTAGGGTTAGGGTTAGGGTTAGGGTTAGGGTTAGGGTTAGGGTTAGGGTTAGGGTTAGGGTTAGGGTTAGGGTTAGGGTTAGGGTTAGGGTTAGGGTTAGGGTTAGGGTTAGGGTTAGGGTTAGGGTTAGGGTTAGGGTTAGGGTTAGGGTTAGGGTTAGGGTTAGGGTTAGGGTTAGGGTTAGGGTTAGGGTTAGGGTTAGGGTTAGGGTTAGGGTTAGGGTTAGGGTTAGGGTTAGGGTTAGGGTTAGGGTTAGGGTTAGGGTTAGGGTTAGGGTTAGGGTTAGGGTTAGGGTTAGGGTTAGGGTTAGGGTTAGGGTTAGGGTTAGGGTTAGGGTTAGGGTTAGGGTTAGGGTTAGGGTTAGGGTTAGGGTTAGGGTTAGGGTTAGGGTTAGGGTTAGGGTTAGGGTTAGGGTTAGGGTTAGGGTTAGGGTTAGGGTTAGGGTTAGGGTTAGGGTTAGGGTTAGGGTTAGGGTTAGGGTTAGGGTTAGGGTTAGGGTTAGGGTTAGGGTTAGGGTTAGGGTTAGGGTTAGGGTTAGGGTTAGGGTTAGGGTTAGGGTTAGGGTTAGGGTTAGGGTTAGGGTTAGGGTTAGGGTTAGGGTTAGGGTTAGGGTTAGGGTTAGGGTTAGGGTTAGGGTTAGGGTTAGGGTTAGGGTTAGGGTTAGGGTTAGGGTTAGGGTTAGGGTTAGGGTTAGGGTTAGGGTTAGGGTTAGGGTTAGGGTTAGGGTTAGGGTTAGGGTTAGGGTTAGGGTTAGGGTTAGGGTTAGGGTTAGGGTTAGGGTTAGGGTTAGGGTTAGGGTTAGGGTTAGGGTTAGGGTTAGGGTTAGGGTTAGGGTTAGGGTTAGGGTTAGGGTTAGGGTTAGGGTTAGGGTTAGGGTTAGGGTTAGGGTTAGGGTTAGGGTTAGGGTTAGGGTTAGGGTTAGGGTTAGGGTTAGGGTTAGGGTTAGGGTTAGGGTTAGGGTTAGGGTTAGGGTTAGGGTTAGGGTTAGGGTTAGGGTTAGGGTTAGGGTTAGGGTTAGGGTTAGGGTTAGGGTTAGGGTTAGGGTTAGGGTTAGGGTTAGGGTTAGGGTTAGGGTTAGGGTTAGGGTTAGGGTTAGGGTTAGGGTTAGGGTTAGGGTTAGGGTTAGGGTTAGGGTTAGGGTTAGGGTTAGGGTTAGGGTTAGGGTTAGGGTTAGGGTTAGGGTTAGGGTTAGGGTTAGGGTTAGGGTTAGGGTTAGGGTTAGGGTTAGGGTTAGGGTTAGGGTTAGGGTTAGGGTTAGGGTTAGGGTTAGGGTTAGGGTTAGGGTTAGGGTTAGGGTTAGGGTTAGGGTTAGGGTTAGGGTTAGGGTTAGGGTTAGGGTTAGGGTTAGGGTTAGGGTTAGGGTTAGGGTTAGGGTTAGGGTTAGGGTTAGGGTTAGGGTTAGGGTTAGGGTTAGGGTTAGGGTTAGGGTTAGGGTTAGGGTTAGGGTTAGGGTTAGGGTTAGGGTTAGGGTTAGGGTTAGGGTTAGGGTTAGGGTTAGGGTTAGGGTTAGGGTTAGGGTTAGGGTTAGGGTTAGGGTTAGGGTTAGGGTTAGGGTTAGGGTTAGGGTTAGGGTTAGGGTTAGGGTTAGGGTTAGGGTTAGGGTTAGGGTTAGGGTTAGGGTTAGGGTTAGGGTTAGGGTTAGGGTTAGGGTTAGGGTTAGGGTTAGGGTTAGGGTTAGGGTTAGGGTTAGGGTTAGGGTTAGGGTTAGGGTTAGGGTTAGGGTTAGGGTTAGGGTTAGGGTTAGGGTTAGGGTTAGGGTTAGGGTTAGGGTTAGGGTTAGGGTTAGGGTTAGGGTTAGGGTTAGGGTTAGGGTTAGGGTTAGGGTTAGGGTTAGGGTTAGGGTTAGGGTTAGGGTTAGGGTTAGGGTTAGGGTTAGGGT